>NC_074669.1:57040061-57050591 GCF_029448725.1 Salvelinus fontinalis
TGTTTTGGGGCTGCTTGCGTTAGGCCTGACTTGATTGTGTTTTGGGGCTGCTTGCGTTAGGCCTGACTTGATTGTGTTTGGGGCTGCTTGCGTTAGGCCTGACTTGATTGTGTTTTGGGGCTGCTTGCGTTAGGCCTGACTTGATTGTGTTTTGGGGCTGCTTGCGTTAGGCCTGACTTGATTGTGTTTTGGGGCTGCTTGCGTTAGGCCTGACTTGATTGTGTTTTGGGGCTGCTTGCGTTAGGCCTGACTGGATTGTGTTTTGGGGCTGCTTGCGTTAGGCCTGACTGGATTGTGTTTTGGGGCTGCTTGCGTTAGGCCTGACTGGATTGTGTTTTGGGGCTGCTTGCGTTAGGCCTGACTGGATTGTGTTTTGGGGCTGCTTGCGTTAGGCCTGACTGGATTGTGTTTTGGGGCTGCTTGCGTTAGGCCTGACTGGATTGTGTTTTGGGGCTGCTTGCGTTAGGCCTGACTGGATTGTGTTTTGGGGCTGCTTGCGTTAGGCCTGACTGGATTGTGTTTTGGGGCTGCTTGCGTTAGGCCTGACTGGATTGTGTTTTGGGGCTGCTTGCGTTAGGCCTGACTGGATTGTGTTTTGGGGCTGCTTGCGTTAGGCCTGACTGGATTGTGTTTTGGGGCTGCTTGCGTTAGGCCTGACTGGATTGTGTTTTGGGGCTGCTTGCGTTAGGCCTGACTGGATTGTGTTTTGGGGCTGCTTGCGTTAGGCCTGACTGGATTGTGTTTTGGGGCTGCTTGCGTTAGGCCTGACTGGATTGTGTTTTGGGGCTGCTTGCGTTAGGCCTGACTTGGGAAATGGTTCACGTTTCTCCTCCTGCTGCTGCCTCGTGGCTCCAATAAGACACACTATGCACGCGCTCACAGACAATCCCCTTCAATCGAAAGTGAAGCATGGTGTCGGTATCGGTGTGATAATCTGGGCCAGTGAGCAGGGTTCCTAGGGACTGGTGGAGAGGGGGAGGTATCTCTCCTTGCTGTCTGAACAACATGCCTCAACAGGCCCAACACCTTTTGACGCTTCTTAGAGTAAACACACACAGGAACGTCATGTGACTGGAGTCACTATAGAAACGCCAGGATTATGATCCTCAAAGGGATATACCTGCACTTGTAGGAGGAGACAGGTGTGGTATAACTTGATTTAAAATAAACTGCTTTTCACTGCTTAATTTAGTTGTACTTGTTGAAGCGTTCACATTTGCAAGTAGTGTGTGAGAGCTTTTAGCCTCCATAAGGTGTGTTTGACTATAGAAGGTCAAGTATTGCAGTCGTGTTGGTCGCTATATTTTTTAGAACCAAATCATTTGTAAATACTAATTTTACACTGTGTACCAAACACCTGCTCTATCCATGACAGACTGACCAGGTGAATCCAGGTGAAAGTATGATCCCTTATTGATGTCACTTGTTAAATCTACTTCAACCAGTGTAGATGAAGGGGAGGAGACCGGTTAATTAAGGATTTTTACGCCTTGAGACAATTGAGACATGGATTGTGTGTGTGCCATTGAGGGTGAAAGGGCAAGACAAAAAATGTAAGTGCCTTTCAACAGGGTATGGTAGTAGATGCCAGGCACAACGTTTTGAGTGTGCCAAGAACTGCAACGCTGCTGGGTTTTTCCACGCTCAGTAGTTTGTATCAAGAATGGTCCACCACACAAAGGACTTCCAACCATCTTGACAAAACTGTGGGAAGCACTCGAGTCAACATGGGCCAGCATCCCTGTGGAACCCTTTCGACACCTTGTATAGTCGATGCTGCGATGAATTGAGCTTGTTCTGAGGGCAAAAAGGGGTGCAACTCAATATTTGGAAGGCGTTAATGTTTTGTACACTGTACTCTAGTGGTTTGGTGAGGAAACAAAAACGTGATGTCCCTTGCGACATCAAGCACATCCACAAACCACATGTCTGTTACTGTGTCCGTTGAGTCCGTTCCATTTCCTTATCTTTAAATATAGTCAGTGCGACTTCAGGCCCATTTCCTTTCCCTCCTAGTCATAGAGCAGAGGAATTGGATTATGGTTGAATCAACGCAGCCCAGGGCAGTAAATGTGATTTAGTCTGGGTTAGCTCTGCTCTCTGATTGGATTAGAGACGGTCTATGTCTGCTGCTGGTCACTGTCTTCAGACACTCAGGATGGGACCCAGGAGACAGGGGGAGAGTGTGTGTGTGTGTATACCAGCCAGGGATTCCCTGTTAGATGCATACACACTTATGCAGACATGTAAACACATGCATGCATTCACTATGGCTGCCACAGTAATCGTATGAATGTGTAACTGACAATTATGGACAGTAAACGTTTGTGTATATATATATTGTCATCGTCTCAATTTATTCATATTTGAGAGGGGGATTTGAACTTTAACGGTTTTCTGTGAAAAGGGTAAGGTTCGTAATTATTTTACGAGCAAAACCACATGGTCGGGAGTGAAATCTTTAAGTATCTCGTAGCTCAATTTTGAAGATTCATTAGAAGTGCATATTTTTACAAATAAAAAATTTTACAAATAAAAAATGACCATTATGACTCATTTGCATGAGAATGAATCGTTACCCAAAATCACGTAATCGTCACAGCCCTAGCATTCACACTCAAGCACTCAAACCCACATGACACAGGCATGCACGTACACACACACCCTCAGTGGGCAGTGAGAAGGTCTGGTCATGTGTCTGTCTGGCTGGCGTCTCCACCACCCACAGCCTGCTGCTGTAGTGTAGATGCTCTACTCTACTGATTAGTGCTGTCTCTCTCTGGTTCCATCAGCTTCATCAACATACTGTGGTTGTGTCTGTCAGAAGCTAACCTGTCCTTCATGGGTAGTGGTGAAGCCCCGACTTATTAGGCATATCATCGTCTTTTGACCATCTGTTAGTAGGGTCATGAACTTTGCATGACGACGTATGACAACAGGTTGGAACGGACTCAACAGGTTGTCAGCAGGCCTTGTGGGCCAGACATAAGGAGAACTAAGGTCCTGACTCCATTTGGCCACAGCCTGGCGAGGGGCGGACGGTGAGGGTGTTGTCTGTCCTGCTCGCCGCTGTATGACTGGCCTAGCTAGTGTGGGCCCCTCTCCTCTCGGTGGAAACAGCCTGTCGTAGCTGAGCGGGGAAAAGGAGGTGGAGGGGAGGGGAGGGGAGGTGGCCTCTGTTATTTTCAGTCCATTGTGTCTACTTCCTGTGGGCCAGTGGTTATTGGAGCAGGGTGTTAGACTTGACGGCGGTGGGGAGGAAAGGAACCAGACTTGGTCGACTCGATGCTGGCTGGCTGGCAAGCAGCTTGGATGACTAGCTACCACGCTCCTGTCTTCGCTTCCCTATACCCGTCTCCACTCCGAATCGGCACCACCAGGTAAAACATTGCCCCCTGATTTCGTTGGCATACTAGTGGTAGCCATGTTTTCCTCTTGTTGCAATGCAGGTTTTTTTACTTGTTGGGGAAATTAGGTTTGAACCACATGTCTGGCGGGTAACACCTACCCTCACTCAGAGCCTATGGTGCCTATTTCTTTCAAGTCAGACGTTGTAGATTGTCTGTCCGCTGCTTGTTTGTTTATCCGTTGCGTGTGGACAGTGTTTGACGCCGCCGCAAAAACCCAGTAACACGGGAGACAGGAAGTGGGCGGTGGAAGTGTGCCATCCGCCCTCACTCTTATGTAAGGTGAAGCCTCCTCCAGGGTGGCCGTTGTAGGCGACGTGTATTATTTGAAGACTAGGAGACGGAGCTGGGCAGTACCTGTGGTAATAACACCAGGTAATAACTCTCTCAATAAGAGCCTTTCTGTCTGGTAGCATTGGGCTAAACAGTAGACCTTTCTCAAGGGAGCTAAATCTCATTAGGTTTACTTGCATGTCCATGTCAATGGGGGTATTGAGTTTGTAACCTGCACTATACAGTATATTATCTAACCTGTGTAATCAGTCTGAATCCGTTCTGCTCGGTATTGCATTGAGACAACCAAATGCCACACTTGTGGAGTTGTGGGGGCCCAAAGGGGACATTGATTGGATGGATGGATGGACGGACATCCCCAGTTCCCCCTCACACTCAGGACAGGGCCCTTCTCCTAAAGGATTTCCTCCTCCCATGGGTCCAAGCCCAACGGGAGGGGGGGATCTATAGTTAGCCCCGACCAACGGATCCCCTGAACACCCCCTGCCGCGTGACAACGGACAGAGGCAAAACAGGAAGTCTTTTTGCCCTGTGTGTGTGTGTGTGTCTGGAACAGATGACCAGGAAGATAAAAAAAAAAGAGGAGAAAAATGCCAACAAAGTGGAAACTTCCAGCAGCAAGGGATGTTTTTTCCTTGCGTGTTTGTCTCTCGCTCTCGTCTTTTTCTCTTCTAAAAGACCCTGTTTCCTGGTAAACATTGAGAGAGAGAGAGGGGGTATTTGGTTTGGCGGTTGAGAAATGGATTAGTACCTACTGTTCAGTCGGTGGTTGTGTTTGTGTGTTCAGTCACTGTGTGAAAACTGTTACTTAACCACGCTCTCTCAGCCGTGAACGATGGGAAATCAACCAACACGTTAATGTTTAAGCCCACTCACTCATAGTTAATGCTTTACCCGCCTTAGGCCTCTGCAGCCTAACCTGGACTGACTGGAGCTATACATACTGGGGGATGTGGTGGGGAGGGAGGATTTCTCCCCTCTGGCAACCATCAACCCTGTCTGTCGCTGGGGGTTTCGGGTTGCAGGTGGTGGAGAAAACGGAACCAGTTGAAGAGGGAGATAAGAACGGTCCTCGTTTTCTAAAACCAGGCCATTCCCACGGGACCACTGTTAATGTTCAGTGCTATTGATCTCCCACCCTCTCTCATTCTCTCTCTCCCCCTCTTTCTTTCTCTGCCTTTCCTAATGATTGATTGTGGTCTGACCCCTGACTGAGAGCTCCTATTGTCTCCGCCTTAACCGTCAGTCACACAGTACTACCCTAGCCGTCACAGCAGCAGTAGTACGGCGTTGGGTGACAGTATGACAGGTGGACAGCAGCCGAGATGGGACATTGGGATAGTTGGATCTGGTGGACAGGGGAACTGCCTCTAACTGGTCCTGTTTGGATAACACCTCCCAGCTGACCAACACTCCCACAGACAGGTAAGAACTAAAGCACCTCAGTTATCTCAACTGGGAAGAAGCAGAAGATAGTGTTCCAGTAGTGCACACTTGTTGTCCCAAGACTGCAGGAAAGCCTTTGAAGAAGTGTGTGTGTACTGTTTGGCTGGATAGCAGGGCTGTCAAACATGGATTTGTGTTTTTTGGACTGTCAGTGAAGAGGGCGGTTGGGGGATTTGAGGTCCGACGGTGACGGCGCCTCGCTGGGTGTGAATTTCACAGCTGCACATCAAAGAGCGGGACTGTGGGACGGCGGAGGGAGGGAGGGAGGCTTGTTTTGTTCATCACGGTAGATCAATACACAGTGATCACATCCAGCCAGCCAGTGCAGCTCAGGGTCTGATGCATACAGCTACAGCACGATACTGGAAGGCTATGTAGATGGGATACTCTCTATGCATCCTCACTTAGGATACATCCTCTCAACAGGACATGGAATTGTAAGGTGAGGATGCTTCTTTTTCCATTGTTTGTGTGTGTAGGGCTTTTTGGCAGAATACTGTACCTTGGCTGTTGGGTCACTTCATTGTTAACGTCTTATGAAAACAAGATGAGAGAAATGGAGCTCCCTTTTCAGTAATTTTTTAAAATAAAAATTAAATTCTGCTCTCTCGCAACATCGCAGAAAGCAGCATTAATCGGTCTTAGTCTTAGCAAAGCAAATGTTTTATGAACTCTGCGTCGGGGGGTTTGGGTCGCCATATTCTCCAGTTTGTCTCCTCCATTGTTATTGCGACCTCATGTGTATGAAGACTTATGCTGATTCCATGCCTTTTTCTGTTGCTGTTAGCAGTGCTCTGCATAAACTGTAGGCTATTTTTACAGCTGGCCTTTCCCTTACAGAGAGGAGGAGGAGGAGAGAGGATCGTCCTTATGTTACACGGCAGGTCCCTGCCAGTGTATTTCCAGGGGGAGGAAAGTGTTTAAGGTCACAGTATATATGATGACGACATTAGGTGGGCTGGCCACTGTTTTTCCTTCTGATGTTGGACCTTATTCAGAAGAGCCCGTCCAGAGTCTTGTCCCCTGGCTAGTTGTACATCTCTGTTGTGTTACTGACCAGTGTAGGAAGAAATGAATAGATCACTGAGAGGAGTTGATTGTGAACTTTGTTTTGTTGTCCTATTCCCCAGCAGGATGACCTCGCTTTCTCTTGCTCTCTCTTGCTCACCCTCTCTCTCTCTTTCTCTCTCTCTATGGTGAGGGAGTAAGAGCTAGACTCTGTTGATAAACAGCGTGAGGATGTGTGTGTACTCAGAGCAGAGGGGTCTATATATATACTGCAGCGCAGGCTCAAGGAGTTAGCCTGCTAACGTGCCTAAATATTCTGAAAACTTTTTTTTTAAAGAAAGATGAGCTTGAAATGGGCATGGTCTACTTAACTCAACAACCAAAAACACACATCTAAGTTCAGCTTCCTTTTATCAGCCAGAAAATAAACTTTATTTCTGGTTGTTTAAGAAAGTTAGCTGGCTAACTCATTGGTCTTGCTTGGTAGTATACCCCTCTGGTGTTAGCCTACACCTGGCATGGTTGTTGTTTACAAGGTCGCTGTAATAGGTCACGGGTGCTCCTCAGCCCATTTCTCCTCCACGTCTTTCCTTTAGTTTTCTCTCTCCTTTTTCCCTCTTTTTTTCCCCTCTCTATTTTGCTTAAACACACACAGGAATTGAGGGGGATTCTCCATGATTCATATTAGCCAAGGGCTGTGTAAGTGTGTGGCCTCCTCAGCCCTGTGTCTCCACTTTCATCAAGCCTGCTGCTGGCTCTCATATCAGTTCAGGTGCTGGGGATAGGGACTAGGGACTGACTCTCTGTAGAGTGGTTGTGTTAGGGCTATGGGGCAATCAATCTATGGTTCTATGGTGGTTTTCCTGGAGGCAGCGTTACCTAGTGACCTCAGACTGGATGTGGTAGTCCCCCCCCCCCCCCACTTGTGGTTTTCAAATACGGTTTTCTTTTCTCCTGCCTGTGATGTGGGAGTAGATTTTTATTGGAAACAAAATTAGTTTGAACTGAAGTTTTATATCTGACCTAATGTCACGTTAATCACGATGGGTTGGCCGAACGTATTTATTTTTCCTGTTTCATTGTAATGCCTCAAATTAGCCAGTTAAACAGAGCAATTTATGCAGTGATGGAAAGAAAGTGAGAAGGTATAAAAAGCAAGCACCGTAGTCAATATGCACAGAGCTGCAGTCTAGACTGTCATGCGTGACCTCTCCCTGGGTGCTTGGCAACGCCACTCGCTGTGTGCCTTTTTTTAGAGGGCCACTCGTATTCTATTTGGACAAAAATCCCCTTGCCCCTCGTATGTGTTCTAAATGAACGTGTAGACTTTATGCCCATAGAATATTCTGTTAAAGGCAGGCAAATCCTTCGTATCAACCACTCTCTTACCCAGCCCCCTGTTTCAATCAATTATCAACAAAGTGAAATCTGTGTTTGGTTTTAAATATGAACTCTTAGTTCAGTTCATGCTAATCCATTTCATACCAGTCAGTCGACACTAGTGGACTTAAGAGGACCACAGTCCGCCCCAGTAACTCCCCTCAGTAAGAGTTTTGATGACGTAACAATACGAGAGTGCCTTTTGACAATTTGCTATGAAATGACCCGCTGTAAACAAGCAAAACAGAGCAGTGAATTTTAACAGATGTTTTTAATAATTAACATTCAGGATAATGTGTATCCAAGTCTTTACTGTTTTGTGGTGTCAACAAATTGCACATCCTGCTTTCACTGGACATCTTTATTGGTTTAGGAAATGATCAGAAATAAACAGCGCAATGAAGTGTCAATTTTCACTTAGCAACGGAGCTGATAAAGAGAGGAGGTAGAGAGGTGATGCTCTAGCAGGGGCCGTGTGTGTGTGTGGGCTACTGGGAGTGTGAGCTAGTGACATGGGGAACAGGGAAGAGGGAGGGAGAGACTAGCGGCCGCAACCAACCAATCGGACGTGTTCTGTAGTAGACTAATAGTATAGCGTGAGTCCTACACAGTTACAAACAACTCCGTTTAGAATATAAACGTAGCAGCCTACTGTTGTACTTGTTCATTGTAGCCTAACCTTCTCCTTTAATTTATCATTCCAATATCTCCTAATTTTATCTCCTAATTCTTTCCACACATGGAGGCTCTGACTGTACCCTATTGCCGCTTTGATGACTTATGATTGGCCAACGACAAGAAGCTACGCTCACCACTCTCGTTAAAAGCAAAGAGCTGCAGCATAAATGAGTCTCACGGTCTCTCTCTCGCCCTCTCTTTGTCATGGGAAACATGTTTACATTGCCAAAGCAAGTGAAATAGGTAATAAACAGTAAGAAATGAACAGTAAACATTACTCAAGTTTCAAATGTCATATTATGGGTATATACAGTGTTGTAACAATGTGCAAATAGATTGAACAAAAATATAAACATGTGAAGTGTTGATCTCATGTTACATGACTGAAATAAAAGGTCTCAAATGTTCCATATGCATTTCTCTCATTTTGTGCACATATTTGTTTACATCCTTGTTAGTGAGCATTTTATCCTTTTGTCAAGATAATACATCCACCTGACACCAAGCTCTGGTGGACATTCCTGCAGTCATCATGCCAATTGCGCACTCCCTCAACTTGGGACATCTGTGGCATTGCGTTGTGTGACTGCACATTTTAGTGGCCTTTTATTGTCCCCAGCACAAGGTGCACCTGTGTAATGATCATGCTGTTTAATCAGATTCTTGATTTGCCTCACCTGTCATGTGGATGGATTATCTTGGCAAAGGAGAAATGCTCATTAACAGGGATATAAACAAACATTTTAGAGAAATAAGCTCTTTGTGCGTGTGAAACCTTTCTGGGATCTTTTATTTTAGCTCATGAAACATGGGACCAGCACTTTATATTTTTGTTCAGTGTAAGAGGGGGCTGTGCTCTGTTAATGGGGAGTGTTTGGCGACCAGGCCCGGGAGGAAACTGACCACGCAGACCGTGCCGTCTCCAACCTCTTTTTATTGACCGTGCAGGAACAGGACCATAAACTGCACAGGAAGGAAGACTTCGCTGGCTCAGGATTCAGGAGATTGGTTGAAGTCTGAAGATGTGACACTGGCTGGAAAAATAATAAAATCCTGCTTCTTTGTCTGCAAGGAAACGTGGCTGTCTTACTGAGAAGCAAAAGTGTTGGTCTTTTAGTTACTGGTAGTGCTGAGATGTTTTTTGTGATTAGGCCTGTGAAGGTTAATGGAATGACCGCACTCACTAACAAAAGTTTGAATAGTATATTCTTTTGGTGCACATTTTCTCCTCTCCTCTGCTCTTGACTGCATGTGCTGCTGTGGTGTGTGTGTGTGTGTGTGTTGCATAGGCAACCAAATTCTTGTTTGCCGCAACACCTTGCTTGTTTCAGCAAGGAGCAACAAAGTTATATCATGTTTAGAGGTCATGTTACTGCGGAAATGCACTAAACCTCATGAATGCCCAGCCGTCCCCTCTTCAGTCAGTTGTTCGTTACGCGATTTATACAGTAATTGTGGCAGCCCGAGCATCCAGGCCCTCGCCCCTACCCGGGCTCGAACCAGGGACCCTCTGCACACATCAAGTCACCCATGAAGCATCGTTACCCATCGCGCCACAAAAGCCGTGGCCCTTGCAGAGCAAGGGGAACAACTACTTCAGGTCTCAGAGCGAGTGACGTCACCGATTGAAACGCTATTATCGCGCACCACCGCTAACTAGCTAGCCATTTCACATCGGTTACACCAGCACTGGTAGCGCAAGCCTCACATGAAGTGTGTTTGGAAGAACTTAAAGTATTCACACGTGGTCAATTTCAGCCTAATTTCATCGACTCTACATGTGCCAGCACATTGGTAGCTTAATTTGTTGTGTGGTGTGAGCACTCCATTTTGAGAGGTTGCCTAAGTTCCGTTCGCTTGAATTACGACATCCGGTTCCCTTTTTTTAGAGCTCCCCAGGTTCATGATTCTTCCCGCACCACACACACCACAGCGACACTGTTTACCCAACCATAACCCCTCACATTGGTGCCACAACAAAGAGAAGATGTGTAGGTTTGCAGAAAAAAAACTTGTCTGTTTTTGGACGTTGATTAACCATTTGTCAAGTATGCACAGGAATTCCAAAATATGTTTGGAGTTTTTAGTTCAAGATTATTTGTTGGCAATATGTGATCTATAGTATAGGCTTAGAGCTTCATAAGCTGTTTATTGATTGAGGGGTTTGAATAGTGTGAGAAGACAACATATTTGGTTTAAGTCATAACAGGGTACAAAATCTATCTATAGTTGTCACATACAAACGTTATGTCTGAACTGCGAATCGAATATTCTTTGCAAAAATAACACGGTCACTGTAGTATGTTTTATCTTGTCG
>NC_074669.1:57054165-57126491 GCF_029448725.1 Salvelinus fontinalis
CGAATGGGGGGTGGCAGCTGAAGAACGCTTGGTTCTCGGGTTACCGCACCTGACGCCTCAACTAGTTCCCTGCTCCTTTCTCCCTGGCTGCCTCTCTCCCACAAGACTCCACTCTATTCACCACAACACATGGCTGGAACAGAGGCTGCTACTGTTAGTCAGGGCTAGAGAGATGTAGTTGAAGTCAAAAGTTTACATACACTTACGTTGGAGTCAATTAAACTTGTTTTTTAACCACTCCACAAATGTTTTGGCAAGTCGGTTAGGACACAGGTGTCAAACTCATTCCACTGAGGGCCGAGTGTCTGCAGGTTTTCGCTCCTCCCTTATACTTGATTGATGAATTAACATCACTAATTAGTTAGGAACTCCACACACCTGGTTGTCTAGGGCTTTATTGAAAGGAAAAACCAAAAACCTGCAGACACTAGGCCCTCCGTGGAATGAGTTTGACACCCCTGGGTTAGGACATCTACTTTGTGCATGACACAAGTAACTTTTCCAACAATTGTTTACAGACAGATTATTTCACTTATAATTCACTGTATCACAATTCCAGTGGGTCAGAAGTTTATATACACTAAGTTGACTGTGCCTTTAAACAGCTTGGAAAATTCCAGAAAATTATGTCATGGCTTTAGAAGTTCCTGATAGGATAAATGACATTATTTGAGTCAATTGGAGGTGTACCTGTGGATGTATTTCAAGGCCTACCTTCAAACTCAGTGCCTCTTTGCTTGTCATCATGGGAAAATCAAAAGAAATCAGCTAAGACCTCAGAAAAAAATTGTAAACCTCCAAGTCCATCCTTGGGAGCAATTTCCAAACGCCTGAAGGTACCACATTTATCTGTACTAACAATAGTACGCAAGTAAAAACATCATGGGACCACGCAGCCGTCATATCGCTCAGGAAGGAGACGTGTTCGGTCTCCTAGAGATGAATCTACTTTGGTGCGAAAAGTGCAACTCAATCCCAGAACAGCAGCAACTGAAGATGCTGGAGGAAACAGGTAATAAAGTATCTATATCCACAACAAAAAGAGTCCTATATCGACATAACCTGAAAAGGCTGCTCAGCAAGGAAGAAGCCACTGCTCCAAACCGCCATAAAAAAACAGACTACGGTTTGCAACTGCACATGGGGACAAAGATCGTACTTTTTGGAGAAATGTCCTTTGGTCTCATGAAACAAAAATAGAACTGTTTGGCCATAATGACCATTATGTTTGGGGGAAAAAGGGGGAGGCTTGCAAGCCGAAGAACACCATCCCAACCGTGAAGCACGGGATTGGCAGCATCATGTTGTGGGGGTGCTTTGCTGCAGGAGGGACTGGTGCACTTCACAAAATAGATGGCATCATGAGGGAAATTGTGGATATATTGAAGCAACATCTCAAGACATCAGTCAGGAAGTTAAAGCTTGGTTGCAAATGGGTCTTCCAAATGGACAATGACCCCAAGCATATTTCCAAAGTTGTGGCAAAATGGCTTAAGGACAACAAAGTCAAGGTATTGGAGTGGCACAAAGCCTTGACTTAAATCCTATAGAAAATGTGGGCATTACTGAACAAACGTGTGCAAGCAAGGAGGCCTACAAACCTACACCAGCTCTGTCAGGAGGAATGGGACAAAATTATTGTGGGAAGCTTGTGGAAGGCTACCCGACACGTTTGACCCAAGTTAAACAATTTAAAGGCAATGCTACCAAATACTAATTGAATGCATGTAAACTTCTGACCAACTGGGAATGTGATGAAAGAAATAAAAGCTGAAATCAATCATTCTCTCTACTATTATTCTGACATTTTACATTCTTAAAATAAAGTGGTGATCCTAACTGACCAAAGACAGGGAGTTTTAACTAGGATAAAATGTCAAAAATTGTGAAACTGAGTTTAAATGTATTTGGCTAAGGTGTATGTAAACTTCTGACTTCAACTATACCTCTCTGGGTTGGGGCTCTGCCTGGTCTTTTCCCCTTGGACTACTGACTGCTCATTGTTTCTTTATGGCTTAGGTTAGGCTATGTCGTCCATATGAGAGGGGTTTGGACGTACGTCACCTCCAAGTGACCTAGTCTGCAAGAAAAGCAGTCACTGTCTGCAGACTGGCCGGCCTGAAAATATGTAACCCCATTCTTTGTTAGTGTCATCAAGCCATCTTGTTATTGGTTATGGCATCATCAATACCCTGACCTCTTCTCCCCTCTCCACTCCTTTCCTCTCCCTCCCTCCTCCTCCATGCTCACTCCTGCCTCCTCTCTGGTTCTGTCCTGTCTCTTGGGTTCTTTCTCTGTCTCTCTCTCTCTGGGCTTGGAGAGAAGCTGTTTTCAGAGGAACAAACGGAGAGGCTGTTCCCAGCCGGGGATGAGTCAGTGCAGCTGGAGCTGCAGGTCACACGCCCCCTGCGCCCTCTCTCTCCCTCTTTCTCCATCCCACCTCCGCCAAGATTGCTTTTGCTGGGCCCAGCGCTAAATGCTAACACACCCAAAGCCACTGAGGGAGCTATGCTAGGCTTATACTGCTAACAACCACACCAGAGTCACTGAAGGAGCTAGGCTATTATAATGCTAAAAACAAGTGCAAAGTGAGTTGTGCCAGTGCTATGCTACAAATGCATAATCGCTGTTAGCCCCATGCTTTTGCTTATACCTAACATAGAAAAACAGAATAAATCTATTGCGTTCCACAAGTCTGATTTTAAGCAGAGAGTTCTATGCTAATGCTAACAACAATCTGAGTAAGGGATAGTTCCAGGCTAATACTGACTCAGTCATGGGAGCAAAGGGTTCAGGACACTATCATCCAGATGTTTCCTTTCATAAATCAACAGACTTTAATACGCTACTCTTTTGTCAGTCTCTCCTTTTGAAACTCTTAAGAGAAAATATGGTTTACAATTGTATCATTATTCAGGTCAAAACCGTAAAACAATCTGACCACACCTCACCCCTTACTAAGCACAATGGCCGAAAGAAAAAAGGGGGACTGAGAGAAAGGGATATTTCGTGAGGCACCTGCTGTCTTGAGTATAGGAGAGAGACCGTAAAAACATAGCTGCTCCATCCATTTAAAGTTAACATATGCTCTTGTTTTGAACCAGAGAAAGGGAAAGAGGGAGAGAACACTGGACCAGGGGGGTAATGGTTGACTCTCCACTACGACACTTGCTTAACCCATTATCCCCTCAGACATAATAGCCTCCGAGCTAACCACAGGGCGTGAGCCTTTAGACCTCGTGCAGTTTCCACCTCCCGTAGTATCGTCTAGGCAGAGCAGTATGACCTATTCTGGCCCTTGGAGCACTGGGAAGTGGGAAGGAAGGGAATCCCAATCCATCTGGTAATGACTAGATGGGGAAATGAGGAAAGTGGCTTTTGATGTGGCTGAGGTTGGTGAGTCGGTTAGGGTTTACAATAGCGTCAATAGTGAGTGACATCACTCCCCTGCAGAAACTGACTCTCAGCCATTACGATGCATTTTAATTGATGTACTTTGAAAGGTGAGGCAATGGCAACGTTTTCAGCGGTCAATTGCCTTTGTAGAGTGCAACCTTATTTCCTTAAAACAGTAATTATCTACTTTTTACGAGACTTGTATGTCGCTCTGTATGAGTGTCTGCTAAATTACAAAAACATTTAAAAGAATGTGAACTTGGCCTTGATTTTTTGTTTTCATATTGTACTAACACACATGCTTTCAATAGTCACTAGGCAGCATAGACCTGCAGTGTTAAATATAATGGAGCAGGAAGTGAGAGGTGCTTGTTGTCAGCGAAGGTAACTGTCTGACTGTGTTGTAGCTAGGCAGAATGCTGCAGCTGACAGACACTGTAACCCTGTGTTGGTGGCAGTGCCAGCAGCACGAGGGGTGGTTGCCCGGGACTCTGCCCTGACATGTTTGTGACACACACTGAACACAAGCCAGCGTGCCTGGCTTAGTCTTTCCTCTCAAAGGTAGCAGCTGTGTGTGTTTATAAATGGAGTTGGGACAGCTGGGCTCTGGTCACAAATTCCTACACAAACAGCCCCAGTAACCTCTGTAATCAGTTATGTAACCCAGTCAGTGGGTTATGATTCGTCTCGTGGTGTTACGTTGGTTCGCTACACTTATCAAGACAGATTATACCCTTCAAGTTAATTTCCTGGTTTACTGTAGTGCATATCCGATTCCAGTGCCAAGTTTGTTTTCGGTCTTCTTTGTGTGCATCTCCTGTTCTTGGCTCATGCCTGGGTGAGTCAGTTGATTACTAGGCCCAAGCTGTGGTAGTCCTTGTTTGAGCTGCTGACATCTTAACACACCCCCTGACCCATTCACCACCCCACCTGGCTCAATGTGGGAATATATGTTCAATGTGCAGCTAGGCCCTTTATGAAGAAGCAACCAAGCTAAAGTTGGCTGTAACAGCTATATAATAGACAGCTAATTTCCTCCGTAAGACTAGCACCATGGCTAAATCCCTGACATGTCCAACCTAACCCTGTCAGTTTCCACTATTAGGACCAACCCAAGAGCTTATGGTTAGCAGTGGTTAGTGGCTTCTGTTGTCGTTCCAAACGGACTCGACTCCGCTGTTCCAGCCCATTGAGTCTGACGGTCCAGCAGGGCACACGCTGTGCCACATTAGCCCTCGTTGGCACACGAGCCAGGGCCCATTTCACAGTTACAAATTAGTTCAGCGTCACCTTTCGCCTGCTAGTCAGTCGCTGGCGCTGGTATCCTAGGAACAACACCGTCCTATATGTTCAATCTTTTGCTCCAAATGCTAATGTTTCAGGCATCCAAAAAGCCCAAAGACTGCCTTGCTTAAAGTTGAACTATTTGTTTGAAACAATAAAGCCTCCACCCGCCACTGTTTTGTTAAGGAATGGACCTAAAGAAATAGAACCAGTCTCATTCATACACCGAGCTATGGATGCAAAGACCGACCAGCCATGATATCAAAATGGTAGTTTTAACCATGTTTTGAGGCTTGTTTGTTTACTTAGTTAACAAACATTGGAGTAAAACAAGGTGATATTTTGGGTGCTGATGGGTTATGACAGTTGAACTAAGTTAATGAGTAGATATTTATAAGACCAAAAATTATTGTAGCGCAGGAAGCGCATTAAGGATTCTAGCTTTTTAACTCTCAAACCATCAGATATGTAGAGTATATGGATGTGTTTAAGTGTGCCATTTATCTGCCCTGGAGGACCATCCGTAGCCATCGGTGCTCTTAAAGGCTATTCAGGTGCATTAGCTACCTTTTTAATTGCAATAGAATTAGCCCTCATAAGTGCAGGAAGTAGCTACTATGTAGTTAGCAATGATAAAGACTATATTGAATATTATGTTGCTGGGCCCATATTCACATAGTATCTCAAAGTAGGAACGCTGATCTGGGATCCAGGTCTGGCCTGTCTATGTAATCATATTCATTAATATCTATCTAAAATGTGAAACTGATCCGAGATCGGCAGCAGTCCTACTCCAAGGCGCTGCCGTCTCACGGTTTTTAAACACCAGCCAGCTCCTCCAGCTGTCTGGCCTCATTTCTAGCCACAGTACCGGAGCAAGTCATTAATCACTGTCCTCAATGGCGGCATAATGTCCCATTCTTCTTCTTCTCTTCCCTTCCAGAACATTCTTTGATTAGGATTAGAGCCCGGTGGAACTCCCCAACCAGCTGGTGCGCTTATCCTTCAGGAATGTTCACTTTCACTATTACATCATTTGGTTGTTTATTATGAGAGGTGCCGCAGTTCGACTATGTAATAGACGTTAGTTAGTATGTTAGAACAGTCGAGGCCGGTTGCATAGAGATTAAGCCTACGCCTGGACTACTTTAAATACCTTTCAAAGAAGATTCTCCATTTTATAAACACTAAGTACAGGAGTGGTGTTGATCTGGGTCTGTGTGTCACTACAATAAACCACACGCTAGGCTACATCATGCTGTATGATGGGTTGGTCTTGTTTGGTTTTAATCTGGGTCTGTGTGTCACTACAATAAACCACACGCTAGGCTACATCATGCTGTATGATGGGTTGGTCTTGTTTGGTTTTAATCTGGGTCTGTGTGTCACTACAATAAACCACACGCTAGGCTACATCATGCTGTATGATGGGTTGGTCTTGTTTGGTTTTAATCTGGGTCTGTGTGTGTCACTACAATAAACCACACGCTAGGCTACATCATGCTGTATGATGGGTTGGTCTTGTTTGGTTTTAATCTGGGTCTGTGTGTCACTACAATAAACCACACGCTAGGCTACATCATGCTGTATGATGGGTTGGTCTTGTTTGGTTTTAATCTGGGTCTGTGTGTGTCACTACAATAAACCAGACGCTAGGCTACATCATGCTGTATGATGGGTTGGTCTTGTTTGGTTTTAATCTGGGTCTGTGTGTGTCACTACAATAAACCACACGCTAGGCTACATCATGCTGTATGATGGGTTGGTCTTGTTTGGTTTTAATCTGGGTCTGTGTGTCACTACAATAAACCACACGCTAGGCTACATCATGCTGTATGATGGGTTGGTCTTGTTTGGTTTTAATCTGGGTCTGTGTGTGTCACTACAATAAACCACACGCTAGGCTACATCATGCTGTATGATGGGTTGGTCTTGTTGCCAACTTCCCAAAATGTCAGTGTTGGTACAGTAATCAAATCAAAAAGTTTATTGGTCGCGTACGCAGATGTAGCGGATGCAGAGAAACGGTTGTTACCAGCGCCTAACAATGCAGTAAAATGTCATAGTAAACCATTTTATTTATATTTTTTTACACTGGAAACCAAGAAATATCAGCACGATTCCAATTAACAGCCAAATAGCACTGACAGTAGTCCAAATTCAATCTATACGTATGTACACTGCATGAATTTACACAAAATCTACTACATCATATGTACAGCAGTAGATATGTCAAGACTCCAGTATATAAATACATATGTATGGGCAGACGATTGGGTAGTTGGGATGCTCTAAAACTCTGGGCCCCTTGTGGCCCCTATCTATCAGGCAGAAGGTTGTGACTGGAGCTCCAGATATTCTAGGGGGCAGCTTAATAAAGTCAAGCCCAACAAAGGCCACTGTTCTCTGGATAGGAGGGCAATGCCGAGGGCAGGACCAAGGCCATAGCCAGGAATGTGGCGGTTGAGGGCCCCGTGCCCCACCCACTGTTACCCCCTTCCCTAATATCTGTCCCTGTCACTCTGATTCACCCACCACACCCCATAACCAGTCTTCAATGGGGGGAAACCCCCAATGTGGTAAAGTGCTTCAAGTATATTGTATTAGCTTTCTCTATCCTCTTTCCTTTTCTCACTCACTCTTGTCTTCCTCCTTTACCTCTCTCGTCTCTCTCTCTACTGTTCATCCATCTCCCTCTCAGACACTCCATCTCTCTCCCCTTCTCCCCCCCTCTCCTCTCTGTCTTTGTCTCTGGGTCAGTGGGGCCCTGATGGCAACAGTGTGACTCCACTCAGATGGCATTCCCCCATCCAGCCCTCCCGGTCGTCCCCTCAATGGTGTCTCTGTCTGGCTGGAGGCTGGAGCGGGCACAGGGGTCTCTTCCTGCATCACACCCTATCAGAGGGCAGGGGAGGGCGCTTGGGGAGAGGGAGGAGGGGGGGACAGCTGCTGCACCAGGGGCTCCTCCTGTCTCGTCCCACCCCGTCCCACTCCACTCCCCCGGACAGTGAAGAGTCAGCACACACACTTGGTTACTACTTGGATTGTTTGGTTGGTTGTATGTAAGGACTGATTTGTGATCAGTTGAGATCTACTCTATCGTCTTGGGCCTTGTGAAGTAGACCAACCTGGGTTAGCTGTGTTCTGTGATCAGTAACGACTGTTCTCAGATCAGTTTGGTGACTATTGGATTATTGACTGTTCTTTGCCTTATTGACTATAATGGAGGAGAGGACAGTAACAGGGGTTCAGCACTGCTAGAGTCCTCATTGCCTCTGCTGGCCTTTCCAGGATCAATAGCACAAGGTAGGTCTGTGCTGGCCTGGTTCCAGATCTGTTTGTGCTGTCTTGCCATCTCTTATGGTAATTGTCACAAGGGCCGTAAGAGTTGGCAAGGCCACACAAACTGATCTGGAACCAGGCTAGGTCTGTGGACAGAGTTACTGTCTAACAGTGCTGCTATTCAGCTACTGTGCGCATCAGTCACTGTCATGTGTGGTTGTTGTGAAGAGCTTTTTGGACTGTTTTCCACTGACAATAGAAAGTATGTGTCAGCGAGATGCCATTGGCTGTCTGGCTGGAGACACCAATGGCATTTCTGGTTGCGTGCAGTTTCACTGGATAGGAACCTGGCGGGGGTTTACAGGGACCAGTTTAGCTAAGATTGAACTAGAGTAGAGGTGTGATGAATGGAATGGCCACATGGGGTGTGTGGGTCAGTGGAGAAAGAGCTTTTGAGCGTGATTCTCATTGCTCATGTTCTCACAGCTTTCCATCCCTGACCATTTTCCTCCCACCCCTACACACTGTTTGCTAATATGGGAAAAGCACCCCTGAATCAAGTAGGCTTGCAAAACTCACTCCGTATTGAAGCTGCAGTGAAGCACCACTCAAACAAGCCTTCTTCAACAAGCTCTTAACCAGCACCATTGAAACTAGTCAGACCAGCTGTTACTCTGGACAGCAGCAGGGCGGCAGGTAGCCTAATGGCTAAGAGCGTTTGGCTCGTAACTTAAAGGTCTCTGGTTCGAATCCCCAAGCCAACTAGGTGAAAAATCTGTCGACGTGCCCTTGAGGTAAGGCACTTAACCCTAATTGCTCCTGTAAGTTGCTCTGGATAAGAGCATCTGTCAAATGTCCCCATGTCTGTTTAAACCAGGGTCGTTTTCATTAGGCACCAAACGGTAGAAAAAGTACTGAAACGGGAAGGGACTACCTGAGCTTGTCCAATAAGAAATGCTTAGCAAAAATGAACACGACCTAGGCCTGGCCTAACCTCTCGCTCTTTCTCTCCCCCAGTGTAACCTCACCCCATGGCCCTGTCTGTGTCCCCACAGGGTAACCTGAGCCCAGAGTGCTTTGTCATGTACCAGAGAGAGGGGTCGCCCTCCTCTTTTGTCTGACCGCAACAGAGCAGCGCAACAACAACATGCTAATGTGTGCTGCTTGGGTTGGGCTGCTGTTCATGCTGCACAGGACCAGTTGTACACAGATGGAGCTAATTGCTCTGTGTATTGTTATCTGGAGGCTGTTTTTGGTTGTTCATGTTTTATGGTTGAATAAGCAGTGGTTATTAAATGTTGATATTTTAGGGCAGAGCTTCTTGTGGGGCATACTGTGTGGGAGCGGGGTCAAGCAGACCTCTTGAACCCTGCGCCGGCATGTTTACTTCATGACTGTAAGGAGTGTTAGGGTTTTTGCAGGGTTATGCTATGAATGTAGGCCTATTAGAGTTTCAAAGGGTGTGTGTGTATGAACGTGCATTTCTCTGTGTGTTTGCGTTTCTGCCGTGCACGGCTGCATACGTGTGCGTGCGTGACCGCGCGCCCATGTAAAGTTCCTCCTTCAGCCAGCCTGTTTATTTCTCCAGGGTCTCCTGTTGACAGAATAGGACAGCAGGACGATGCTCTCTCTCCTCCTGGCTGTTCGTCCCTACCCGGAGCTCTCTCTCCTCCTGGCTGTTCGTCCCTACCCGGAGCTCTCTCTCCTCCTGGCTGTTCGTCCCTACCCGGAGCTCTCTCTCCTCCTGGCTGTTCGTCCCTACCCGGAGCTTGGCCCGCTAACAAAGGGAACTCTGTGGATGGAAAAACAATTGAAGGGAGGGCGAAAAAAAACCACGCAGCATTGTTAATCCGGTTAAAATCTTAACCCGAAAAAACAACAACAAAGCTTTTAGTTTGCATTCCTCACAGGCCGTTGCTGGCTGTGCTTGGGTGAGGCTAGGGCTCTGATCTCCAAGGGGAGTTGTTTTTCTACTGGTGTGGTTTCCCCTCCTTGTTTGAAATTCCATGAATAGCATTTGTTTTCTGTTATGTCATCTTTTCTATCCAATTTCAATGTTCAATACCTCTATCACGTGTCCATTGATAGGCAGAGTCTATTTTGCTCCACAATGTTGCTCAACCTGAAGCGGATTGATTAAGCACAATTAAAGCTGCAGTCCGGGAATGAATCCTTCCAAAAAACTCAAGCTTAGCATAAGTGACTCAGCGAATCAGAGTTGGTGGCTCATTGCAATTAGCCACAGTTTGTTTTCATCATGTGCTTTTTAGTCCCGCTTATCCTCGAGTTAGCTTCTCCTAGTTCAGGGAGCAGGTTTCATTGAACAAATGAACAACCTTATAAGTTTAAGCTACACAGTCTAGGTGAAAAGCCATCTAGATGGGCCGGGCCTCATTTGTAAAAATAAAAGCATTAGAGAGCAGACTCCTGTTTAGGCATCTTACTTGGTTCTGTCTCGTTCCCTCCTCTGACTGACTTTCGGATGGTAGTGCCTGACGATCATTGACACCCGGGATTTATTCTTAGTGCCTTTGTGCAACTAAAACTAAACCATCCACATTGTCAACCCTATCCATCCCACAGTCTTAAGTCTGCCATAGAAATAGAATGGGTTTCTATTTACATTCTTTTTCTATGCTATATCCCATTGTCTGGGTCTTGTGCCCTGTGTTTAAACCCTAGCTGCCTTGGAACCCTATTCCCTATAGGCCCTGGTTAAAAGTTTGGCACTATAGGGAATAGGGTGCCATTTCGGACGGAACCTGTGTCTCATAGACAGATGGAGGACAAATCCTATTGTAAAATCCTAATTGCCTGTGGCCCTTTTTAGAGTGGTTGGTTGTGCTCTTCCACAGTCGGGCTACTAGACCTAACCAGACCAAACTATGTCTGTCTGTGGTGAGTGTGGGCTCTGGGTGTTCCAGACACATAGTTCTGGCTTTTCTGTCCTAGTGGGGCTCAGAGGAGAGAGATTGAGAGGCTGTAGAGGGAGGGAGAGGGATGGATTGGGATATAAGAAGAGGGGGAGAGTGGGTCAATTTTGAACACAGGCCTGTCCTTGTGTGGCTTATAGGACCAGAGGAAAGAGCGATGGAGAGAGAGAGCGGGAGGGATAGCTAGAGGGAGGGTTAGAGAGAGGCCAGGGTGGAAAAACAAAGCCCCTGTCCAGCCTGTGGTCAGCCAGGAATGGAGCCATATGAGCGAACACAGTGACCTTTCTCTCTCGGTCCGTCTCTCTCTGTCCCTCTTTCTCTCTCTCGCTCTTCTCTGGTCCCCTGAGCCATTCTAGGACAAGGCCATGCCCAAAAATATGGGTTGTTAAGTCTTCAGGGGTTTGTTAAGCTTTTCAAGGGGGAGTGAGGGAGGTTTTATGGGTGTCCTGGGGAATTTTTAAGTAAGGTATGATATGTGAACATATCATCAACATTAAAATGTCTCCCGTCTCTCTGCAGGCATGGAAGAAGCGGTGGTTTGTTCTCCGCAGCGGCCGTCTCTCGGGCGACCCAGACGTGCTGGAGTACTACAAGAATGATCACGCCAAGAAGCCCATCCGCGTGATCGACCTCAACCTGTGTGAACAGGTGAAACACTACTTATGCTACGGCTGATTAAGGCCCGGAGTTTGTTACTCTGGACCCTAGTTATGTAATACGTTTTGTCAGGTCAGGTGATCAGGGAAAACTAATAGTCCAAGTAATGCTACTGTACCACTAGCTAATACTGATAAAAGACAGTTATAACAGTAATGACATTGACAGTGGCTTATAGCTGCTGTGGCTACAACGGATATTGCTACCCCTATTGTTGGTAATGCTACATGCTAATGCTAACCCCCCCCACAGGTGGACGCAGGGCTCACGTTCAACAAAAAGGACCTGGAGCACAGCTTCATCTTCGACATCAAGACCATCGACCGCGTCTTCTACCTGGTGGCCGACACGGAGGACGACATGAACAAGTGGGTCCGCTACATCTGTGACATCTGCGGCTTCAACCCCACTGACGACGGTAATGATGATGCTACACGCGCACACACACACGTACCACACACATTCCTGCGCAGGCACGCACACTCGCATGCGCACAAACGAGAGGAACTCTGAGATGTGTCTATACAATGTGAAAGAGAGAAATGCAACAGAACAGTAATATGAATGAGGAAACGGTATTCTTTCCCCACACATATTACTCTCACATAATGATCATATCCTGGTGTAGTGTAGGTTTGGACACGGTGTGCCAAGTGGCCTTTGTTTCCAGCACAGGCTTAATGAGGCCTAATGAGCCGTGTCTTCAGGTGGGCTCACGTTACCACATGTTTCCCTGTACTGTTTAATTAAAGCATTGTGCCCCCTTCCCCCCCTAAGCTGAGCCCCACTGCCACTTTCTCTCCTTCTCTACCTTCATTGTTCCCCCTTTCTCAGTTGCTCTCTAGTTTGTTTTCTCTCGCGGTCTTTCTGTCACTCATTTGTTCTCCTTCTCATTTGTTCTCTCACATTCGTTACTTCGTTCGCACTTACTCAGGGAAAAGCGAGTGGGTGGGGCCCACCAAACCAGAATTGTGGTTTATTTAGAGTTCCTCTTTCTACGTCCATTCCCACCGTCATCAGTGGGGGCCACATACAGGTGCCTCCGGACCTGAACTTCCCCCTCAGCTGACATGGGAGGTACTGTCGAGTTCAGGGCCTAAAATTACCTCAATTTTTTTATATAGAAAAATCTACCAGCCACTCAAAACGGATGAGCATGCTTTGTAATGTTTCTAAAAACAATACATTTATTACTAGTAAAAAGTAATGTGGCATATTAATTACATTTTTAACCAAAATATCACAGATGAGACAAATGTTCACATGTCCCTTTAAGAGCGTGGGTTACTGTGGTAACGCGACTCCAGTCTTCATGTTTGTGCCTGTGAGATTGAGTCTGACAAGTAGAAGAGTTGTCTTGTCCTCTCTAGCTGTTGAAATTCAAACATAGAAAAACAACCTAGCTTGTGAACAAAACAATGTAAATGACCAAGAAACACAAGGACAAAGTCTCACATCAGTAGACTTACATTTTTCTGTAAATTAGACCAACGTTTATGCCTGTGTGTAGCGCTTCTAAAAATGAATCTTTCACTCTTCAGGTGCGCACAGCCTCCAGCCCAGGCAGTGTTGCAATAGGCTGTATATGATTCGTAGTTCTTTGACTTTGTGCGATTCATTTACCAGCTATGAAACAAAACCAATGCCAAAATCTACCTGCATTTTGCAGCTGGTGCGTGTTAATTTTAGGCCGTGGTTGAGTTGCAGAAATGGACCCTATAATCTAAACTCACTATTGTAATGCATGTGGGTTTAATCAGAATGTTAGGGAACCATTTAGAGGCCCTAGTGGAGGAGAAATGTCCTGGACTATGATATCAGCAGTACCCACTACATCTATGACAATGGGGAGACCATGTCTCCAACAAGGTCAGCTTCACTCCTTCCTGTGTTGTGGCTGTATCCTACCCTCCCTGTTCTAGTGTAACGTCAACCACAACGTATCGCTTATCTATGGGGCCATTTTGGAATGTTGACTTTATTATGGTTTCAAGCAGCAAGTTTGTCTTAATACCCATGCAGATTTCTGTGGTCGAGCGGTGTGGCTCTCATATTGCAGAGGGACCTTGGCTACTGCTCTCTGTGCCTCGCGAAGTCTCGTTCGCTGATCATACAGCACAAACAAAGAGGGGACAGTTCAGCCCACTCCCGCGCCCAGGCGAGGGGGCACCGTGGCTGGGGAAATGTCAGCGAGTGGAGGGGGCTGGATCAGCAGGGCTGTAAACCAGCGGTGTGGGATGGGGAGACTAAGGAGGAAAGGGATTTTCCTGCTGTCTGGGTGAATCAGCACGTAAGACAGAAAAACAAGGGGATGGTGAGAGTAGGAGGGGAGAGCGGGAGGGAGAGAACTGAAGAGGGGAATGGGGAGAAGAGATGAAGGGATGCAATGTATAGGGAGTGATTGAGGGAGAGTGCACAGGATAAAGCAGGAGAATAGTGACTGATTGGGGCGCGATTGAGGGAGAGGGTGTACAGGAGAAAACAGTGGAGGAGAGGAAGAGCGGGATGGGATGAGGTAAGAGAGAAGAGAGTAGGGATTCAGAGAGCAGCTGTCATCTCAGGGTGCGCATCCTTGAGCACTTAGGGAGCCACTCAAAGACGGTGCGTGTGCGTACACTGAGAAGTGTAGGCGGGGAGTAATGCAGGCAGAGAGTAGGTTATGAATAGAGCACAACCAAGCACAGTGTCCACACAGACCTACATGGAGAAGGACAAGGCAGAGACCTTGAGGAAATGCTGTCTGGCCGTGGTTGGGATTCAAAAGGCAAAACATAGATTTGGATAAAAATACAGCTCAGTATTAATGGTGTGAATAACATTGGCAGATACAATAGCTGTAGGAAGAAAGGAAGCATTTGGGTTTGTTATATTTCCCTCAGTAGATTCCATCAAACTGTATTGTACATGTAATGCTACGTTTTAATTTCATGGTTGTATTTCTCATGCGTAATCATTGATTGTGAAGATTTGAAAGTCTAGTGAAAGTCAGTATTTGCGTGGTTCACAGGTGTGTGTGTGTGTGTGTGAGAGAGAGAATGTGCATGCATGCCTGTGTACGTACAATGTGTCCTTCAAGTCTGACTCATCACCTGTTTTGTACTGGATGTATCTTGCGGTATCTCAGTCATGTGTTCGGTATACAATTCCCGCTGCTCTGTAGTGCTTTTATAGAACGTTATACTGTTTTCTGTACACAAACAAGTCAGAAATCTAACCATACAAACACCTATAATATTATCACAACAGGACATGTACGTTTCGGAAATAACTGTTGTGCATGGAAGCATTCTCAACAACATTGTCCTAACTCCGGTGTACAATGCACAGATGTTCTGACTCTCTCCCCTCTTCTCCTTCCCTCCCCCCTCTTTCTTCACCACAGAAGCGGCAAAGGCTGCCCATCAGGCGGCCAGCGGTGGCTCTGTGGTGGACACGCCCCCTCACCCTGGCCTGGGGGGTCCTCCAGCCATGCTGACCAACGTGCCCCCTCCATACCAGCCGGTCAGCGTGCGCCACCTGGACTCAGAGTCCAGCCTGGACGAACCCCAGGACTACCTGTGGCTGGTCAACTGTGAGAGCAAGAAGCCAGAGCCCAACAGGTGGGTGTGGGATCCATGATATGACAGTGCAGTGCTGCCATTGGTACAGAGTGGAGAGGTGTTGTGACATTTCTCTCTGTGTTTCTCTGACATCTAATCTCCATCTGTCTCATGTTATAATGTACTTTAGGTTGGTGTCACTTGTTTTTTTAAATACATATTTTTTTTTATATTTAAGTATGGCGTCTTTAGCCTCCCCCCGCACCGCTCCCCCCCCTCCCTCTCTTGCTTGACTCCCCCCCCCCCCGGTTCCTCTTGTGTGCTTTAGTAGGCCTCTTGTCTCTATATGTTGTCCATATTTCAGTGCCTCTTCTCTCTTGTTGATGTGGTTCTCTGACTCTCTCCTCCTCTCTGTGTGTGGTGGTGTAGCTCTGTGACTCCTCTACCCCCTACTCCTCTCCCCCAGGAGTACCTCCTCCTAGAGGAGTGTGAGAGCAAAGGGGCTCCTTCTCCTCCCCAGGTTAATCAGTGAGTCTGGAGCAGCCTGTCTAGTGTGGAGTGATACACACACACACACTTGTGCACAAAGTCACACAGGTTCATAAACATGCACATATACATGTAGACACACACACATACACACACATTGTAAATGCACACAAAACTAACCCAGCACTTACCTCTGGGATTGATGTGTTTGAGAAGTGATCATTAATAACTTAATATGTCAATCGACCTTTGGCAAAGGAGAGTGCAGTGTTTGACCCTGCATGTTGTGAAATGATCCACAGGATGAAACATGGATTATTATACTGAACCTCCAACTCAATAAGATCTGCTCAACAACATATCCAGTGGACCTCTATGAGTTATTGGTGGATCTGTTGATGTAACCCATATCACTAATCTATGTTGAAGTGTGTGTGAAATGTTCACACACCATTCAGCCTTCTGATGTTTATATATCTGTGCCGTTGCCATAGAGCCCACGCCGAGTGTTCCAAGTCGACCTCGTCGGAGACGGACCTGAATGACAACGTCCCCGCCCACCGCACGCCAACCTCCACTAGCTCCTCCTCTAAGCACGCCAACGGCTTCTTCTCCTCTGTCCTGCCCCCTCACCCCTCCTCCGCCTCCTCCATCTATGAC
This sequence comes from Salvelinus fontinalis, assembly GCF_029448725.1. NCBI lineage: Eukaryota > Metazoa > Chordata > Actinopteri > Salmoniformes > Salmonidae > Salvelinus > Salvelinus fontinalis. The sequence goes on from NC_074669.1 coordinate 57,070,406, forward strand.
TCTCCGCCTTCTCGCGGAGGCGACCTCTCCTCCAGCCTCTACCACCTCCCCCGCTCCTACTCCCAGGACACTGTGCTCCTTCCCAAGTCGGCCTCCGCCTCCTCGCCCCCCGTCCCGGTCGACGGCGACGCCCCGGAGCTCTACGTCTTCAACGCTCCCTCGCGGAAGGCCTCCGTGGAGACTCAGATGAGGAACCTGTCGGTTAGCTACGATATTCCTCCCACACCAGGCAGTAACTGTACCTATCAGGTGCCTCGAGGTCCAGCGAGTGGTGGGTCTGAGGGTGGGGATGGGATGCCTCCGCCCCGGCCCCCCAAGCCTTCCCTCAGCTCCCTGACCCCGGGGCACCCGCCACCCCCCGCGGAGCGCTCACCCACGGACACGTACTGTGTGCCGCGCTCCATGTCGGAGACGGACGGGAACTACTGCGTGCCCACCAGCGCCGGGAACAAGGCCCTGAGGAGCAACACCATCGGCACCATGGACTCATCACGCCTCAGGAAAGGTATGTCTCATCGATTGATCTTGATTCATTGTTCCTGATTTATTAGTCCTGTCAAATAGATGAGAAACATATATAATTGATCACGAGCATTCCATTTCACTCTCACTTTTTGCTAAGTGACAGGGTACCACATCCTTTCACTGATCATGAGGCTAAGTGATATATATGTGTGCATCATTATAAAGGCTAAATACACTAGCTAGCAACGACAGGATGTTCATAACACATGGCTGGTGTGTACTGTTGTCAGCCAACACTATCATCTGCAGCGCAAAGCAAGTGTCTAATCCTCCAGGATAATTATCTTGACGCGACAGATGTGTTTTTGAATGGCTAATTACAAATACTTTTTCACAGCTGAAGACTGCCTTGCCTCCAAGGACATCTGGTGTAGCAGTATTAGTGGTGTTCGGTTACCATGCAGACAGACAACACGTACTTCAGACTTTAGGAGAAAGCAGTTTGGTGCCTCAGTCCCAACCTCTATGTACAGTCGATGCTCCCAACCCATTTTTTTCTACTAGCAATAGAGAAACAACACTGAGGCTCTCTCCTCATCACCCCCTCTGGTGGTGGCCTCTGGTAATAACCCCTGCCCTCCCCTCCCCAAAAATATATAATAATATTTTTCTTGTTAAAGGACAATCATTTACACAACCAAAAAAGCATCTGAGGTTAAAGTTCAAGATAAAACATTATGCCCAGCTACATCCGGTCCAAGTCTGTTCCTATCATTTAACATGAAACAGGTCTGTTAAACTAACACAAGGACATTTTGCAATTGTCCCGGGATTCCCAGTTTGTCTAGTCGTTTGTGTACCAGAGAAGGCTTTGCTTGCCTTGGCTTTAGAGTATGGCGACCTTCCAAGTCCCATCATCCTGTTTGTCTGAACTCCTTCTGAAATCCGTTAGTGTGAAGTTACACATGATGACCAGAGCAAGAACGGCAACTATAGTCCAGCTGCCTTAGTGCCGAGATGACAGACGGACTTCGCATATCCCCGTTCAACACTTACTGTGGTTCCAATGGTGCATTTGTATTCCCTTATTATTTAGTATTTAACACCATTTTGATTCATACTGCTGTAAGCCCTACCTAGACTACTATACTGTAGGTATGTTGTGTTTACGCTGGTTTTAAATGTTCTGTCATGTTTGTTGCAGATGTGGGCTCCCAGGACTGTTACGATATCCCTAGGACGTTTCCCTCTGACAAGAGCTGCTCGTTTGACTTCAACGAAAGCTTCAACAGCTACTTGGTCAGTCTTTACACGACATGCTCCTGAATCAGTTTAAAACTATCAACGTAAAGGACCTCTCACATTGATACTGATCCTTCCAAGTATTGGACTATTATGACTATGGAGTTTTGAAGTGTACTAAGGTGCAGATTAAGATAAGGGAAGCTTGCATGCTCTTACTACTTTTCATGTGTGTGTGTGTACGTGTTTTTGTCTTGTGTCTGTCTATGCCCTCATGTAGCCTGCCTGTCTCTCTGCCCCCCCCCCACTCCAGAAAAACAAAGGCATGATGCCAGTGGGCAGCCAGTCCATGGAGGAAGTTGACCAGAACTACGTACCCATGAACGCCAACTCCCCGTCCCACCACCGCTCCGGCAGCCTGTCGGGCTGTGAACCCATCATGGAACCCAACTATGTCCCCATGACCCCGGGCCCGGGCACCATAGAGTTCTCCCTGGGCAAGCAGGTTCCCCCGCCGGCCCACATGGGGTTTCGCTCAAGCCCCAATACCCCACCCCGCAGGCCCATGCTCATCAGCGATTGTCAGCCCCCGCCCGTGGACCGCAACCTCAAACCGGACCGCAAAGGTGAGGGAGGAGAGGGGGGCAGGGAGGATGGGTGGATGGCTGAGGGGGTGAAGGGGTGTGGCTGTGAAGTGGAATGGGGGTGTAAAGCGGTGTGTGAGAGAGAGAGAATATTGGTACGTTTGTCTTTATCTGCTGTTGCATCAACGTTTTCACAACTGCTCGTCTCTCTACATCCTGGCATTCAACGTCTCTACATCCTGGCATTCAACTCTAACTCACACACATTTACATGTGCTGGCTCATGGTTATGAAAGGCAGATTACCATTGCATTATTTTGAATTATAAATTGGGTGGTTCGAGCCCTGAATACTGATTGGCTAAAAGCCGTGGTATGTCAGACCGTATACCACGGCTAAGGGCTGTATCCAGGCACTCTGCATTGCGTTGTGCGTAAGAACAGCCCGTAGGTGCCCCCGAGGTGCCTTATTGCTTAAGTACAACACTTCAGAATGTGTCACTGTACAATTCCTGTATGGCATCAGACAGGGGTGCAAATTGTTGTGGCTCACCCTTTGCTCCTCTCCTCAATGTAGGCAGTGTTCTAGACCTCTCTCCTCAATGTAGGCAGTGTTCTAGACCTCTCTCCTCAATGTAGGCAGTGTTCTAGACCTCTCTCCTCAATTTAGGCAGTGTTCTAGACCTCTCTCCTCAATGTAGGCTGTGTTCTAGACCTCTCTCCTCAATGTAGGCAGTGTTCTAGACCTCTCTCCTCAATGTAGGCAGTGTTCTAGACCTCTCTCCTCAATGTAGGCAGTGTTCTAGACCTCTCTCCTCAATGTAGGCAGTGTTCTAGACCTCTCTCCTCAATGTAGGCAGTGTTCTAGACCTCTCTCCTCAATGTAGGCAGTGTTCTAGACCTCTCTCCTCAATGTAGGCAGTGTTCTAGACCTTTCTCCTCAATGTAGGCAGTGTTCTAGACAAAGCTTCCTCCACCCTCCTCTCAGCCTTCTCTTTTAGGTTAGCCTGCTCTCCTCATGTTCTATCCCCCTCACCCCATTCAAAGGGACTTTTGTCCCTGATTTCAGGGGGCCCTCTCTGGGGCTTTGGGGGGGTGACCGGCCTGGGCCACCATCACCATGGAGCGCCCGGAGCCCAGAGCGGTCACCTCTGTCCCCATTGTCGTGCCCACCCCCCCCCCTTCTGAAAGGGCCTCTTTGATGAATCAACAACCCCCTCCTGACCCACCAGGGGACATTTCAATCTCGAGCGGGAAGGATTTGAATATCCCACAGGGGAGGCAGACCCGAAGCAGAGGTCATTACCAGTCACTGTCAATGGTAGACATCCTGAAGTCAGTCCCTCTATTCACGGCTTAGAGCTGTAACTTTCAGATCAATGACTCTTGGTTATTTTCTTTCCAGTGTCTTCCATGGTGTCATCATGGGGTGCTGAATGTGAGTTGTTCAGTGCAAGGACATGTTAGACTGGAATGTTACTGTAGTCACGGGGTCCTTATTACGGCGACTAAGGGATAGGCATACAGTTACTTTTTTTTAATTTGAGTTTTCATAACCATGGGCCATCACCGTAAACTTCCATCTCAATGCATTCTCTGTCCTCACCTAACCACCACTGCTATCCACCTGCTGAGTTTGGGACCACTGTTGTCCAGCCTGTGTGTTCTTGTAGGGCTGTTGTGTTCTGTTGGTTTCAGGGTTAATCTCTCTAGCCTTCCCTCTGGCTCGCTGGCTCTGGTACAAATCCCAAATCAAATCGACCGCTAGACCCTATGCACTTGGTGGAAGTTTGACCATATTGCTTTAAAAAATCAATTCCTCTCAGATCTCCACAATTGAATAGGGTCCAGGGGTCACTTTGGGATTGGGCCTCTCTTGCTTGGTTTGGTTCTGTATGCGAGGTCTTGTGAGGCTGAAGCATCTGTGGTCAATGCCAACAAGTAGCTTCATTCATTCACTTTCCTTATGGCTCTGTTATGCGGTCAATTATAAATGTCTGCCATGGTTTTATCTGGGGTATGCTGTGTTTTCTGGCTATAGTGAGGGTTATACATAAGGTTATACCGTCAGTCTGCTGGTGTACAGATAAATGTGCGCTTTTATTGCCTGCTGTTGTGGATGTGTTGTTGCACTCATAATGACTCACCTCAGTGGGTCTTCCACGCTCATACTGGTGTGTGTTGTTGTCAAGTCTCTGTTGAGGCCAGCCATGTTCCAGGGTTGTGCCTAGAGGGAGTACAGCTACGACCGGAAGTTCGTTTTTCAAAGCTGGTTCGGAGAATTGACCCAGCAGGTTAGGAGACATAGGTTAAGGTTAGGAAAAGGGTTAGGGTTAGAGGAAATGCTCTCCTAACCTGCTATAAAAAGTCCCTTCCGGTCGTAGCCGTACTCCCTCTAGTCACAACCATGTTGCGTGGAGTGAGGTGCATGATGGGAAATGTTAGCGTCAGCTGTTGCCATGGCGATGGCCCTGTCTATACTGTGTATACACCAATGGGGACGAAGCAATGGTATGGTGGAAGTAGTGTGTTGTCTCTCAACAAAGTCTGTTGATCTGTCGGCTTTGCATGGCAGGGTTTTATTAAAATAGGGGTTACAATGATGTCATCGTTTTATAAATGATGGTAATGTGAAAAGTCTTCTTTTTTAACCAATCAGGTCAGAGTCCTAAAATAATAAGAGCAAAGGGGGTTGGTTTAGAGCGAACCGACTCTCAGACCGTAGGGGAGTTCCCAAGACGACGCAAGGGTAGGTACTACCAAACAACGACGCCTGAAACTTGGTTCTGAATACTCATCTCTCATTCTCTCCGAACGTGTCTGAACTCAACGCATGCCTCTGAATGTTCTCCTGTGACCTGTGACATCACGTGGTATCCTGTCTCATCCAATCAACTAACTCCTGGACCAGCGGGCCCCTCTTCTGTTCAGTTGTCGTTTCTGATTCCACATTTTGTTCTCATAACACGTTTTTGAACCGCACCAACACCCTAGAGATATTATCCTCCAGGCTTCTTCAGGAAATGGTGGAAAGATCATATCTCAGGAATGTTATTGTTGTCCAGTGGAAGATCTCCAGTACATAGGAGCACGTTGTTAGTGTACTAGTGTACCGCACCACCAACCAAATCTCAAGCCCACATATTCAAAGTAATCAATAGCGTTAATGTATTACACCAGTACAGTAATTGATTGTTAGGTTACTGACACACACAAACACACCAGTGATGGACTGTTCTAACCAACTACCTCCTGTATTTAACACTTTTTGGCATGCTCCTGTTTCAACATGTAATTCTATCATGTGCTCTTTATTGTATTTGTAATGGAAGAAAGTTTATTATTAAGCCAGCAGCATACCACCCTGCATACCACTACTGGCTTGCTTCTGAAGCTAAGCAGGGTTGGTCCTGGTCAGGCCCTGGATGGGAGACCAGATGCTGCTGGAAGTGGTGTTGGAGGGCCAGTAGGAGGCACTCTTTCCTCTGGTCTAAAAAATATCCCAATGCCCCAGGGCAGTGATTGGGGACAAAGCCCTGTGTAGGGTGCCGTCTTTCGGATGGGACGTTAAACGGGTGTCCTGACTCTCTGAGGTCATTAAAGATCCCATGGCACTTATCGTAAGAGTAGGGGTGTTAACCCCGGTGTCCTGGCTAAATTCCCAATCTGGCCCTCAAACCATCATGGTCACCTAATAATCCCCAGTTTACAATTGGCTCATTCATCCCCCTCCTCTCCCCTGTAACTATTCCCCAGGTCGTTGCTGCAAATGAGAACGTGTTCTCAGTCAACTTAACTGGTAAAATAACAGTAAAATAAAAAATAAAAAAATTGCTCAGGTACAATGAATGATATTTTCCCTTTATGTTCTGTTCAGAATTGTGGTTGTGTGTGTGTATATATGTCTGGTTTGCATGAAGGGTGTTTAGTGCTGTACTGTAGGCTGAGCAGTGTTAGTGCTGCTGTTCTGTAGACTGCAGCACCAGATGGTGTTTTCTAGCCAGGCTGAGGGAGCTATGCTGAATGTGTTTCTATAGCACCCGGGTTGCCAGACTGGGCTCTGTTACGTTAACCATGCGGGAACGGTTGGCTGTGGACATTAAATGTGGACCTGCTCTATAAACCTATAACCAATTGATTACATTTTTGTATTACACTCAACTTCTCATATTGGAATCTAGCCTACAGTTTTAGTCTTGCAAGGAGGTATTGTGGCTTTTAGGGACCTCTGTTGGCCAAATGAAAGCCTACCTCCCCACCACCGTTTGTATGGTGGAATGTATTGTGTTGCAATGATGGTACGTGATGAGAGAGATTGACGGGGGTGTTTGCCCCTCCCCTCTACAGCCAAGCCCGCCCCTTTGGAGATCAAGCCCCTACCTGAGTGGGAGGAGTCATCGGCGCCCGTCCGTTCGCCTGTCACCAGGTCTTTTGCTCGGGAGTAAGTGTCTTACCCCTTGACCTTTCACCTCTTCAGCAGCTCAGGGTCAAAGTGGCCCTAAGGCACAGATCTAGGATTATTGTCGCACACCGCATCCTAACCATTTAGGAGTAAAACATAAAGCTGACCTTAGGTCAGTGTCAACTTAGTTGAATTCCTTTCTACTGCATGTGACTATAGGTTTGTTATTCTATCAGAACACTAACCCTCCACGCATGACTTTAGTCACCTCATAACATGTCAAGTAGTCATGGCTTAGAAATTAGCTTTTTGTCTTTTTCCAGTGTGTCATTTTTAATCTGCAGGGAACTCTGCAGGCACTGCTGCTATTTGTGTGTGTACCGACGGTGTGTTCAACAGTGTGTGTGATGCTGCTCAGTCCCTCCAGGTTCCCCATGCCCCCCAGGCCTCCCTCGGTGCATAGCACCGCCTCCAGCACCGACTCCGAGGACTGTGATGAGAATTATGTAGCCATGGTCTCTAAGGCAGACGAACTAGTATGTAACACACGTCCTCAACTACTCTCTTCTAAAATATTCATGTTAAATCATACAATGATTTATGTACATTTAAAAAAATAAACTTGTCACATTAATAAGCTAATGTTCCACATAGTCAATAGCCAATGGAATGTATTACAATTCAATTATATATATTTTTTTATTCATGGTAAAGTGCACCATTTGCAATGTAATTTGTCTGATGGCATATCTTAGTGGGCTGAATATCCATAGAACATCAGTATGCAGAATAATTTAAATACACTACATGACCAAAGGTATGTGGACACCTGCTCTTCCAACGTCTCATTCCAAAATCATGGGCATTAATATGGAGTTGGTCCCCCTCTCCTGCTATCACAGCATCCACTCTTCTGGGAAGGTTTTCCACTAGATGTTGGAACATTGCTGCGGGGGACTGGCTTCCATTCAGCCACAAGCATTAGTGAGGTCGGGCACTGATGTTGGACGATTAAGCCTAGCTTGCAGTCGGCATTCCAATTCATCCGAAAGGTGTTCGATGGGGTTGAGGTCAGGGCTCTGTGCAGGCCAGTCAAGTTTTCCACACAGATCTCGAGACACCATTTCTGTATGGACCTCGCTTTGTGCACGGGTGCATTGCCATGCTGAAACAGGAAAGGGCCTTCCCCAAACTGTTGCCACAAAGTTGGAAGTACAGAATGGTCTAGAATTTCATTGTATGCATTAGCATTAAGATTTCCCATCACTGGAACTAATGGGCCTAGCCAGAACCATGAAAAACAGCCCCAGACCATTATTCCTCCTCCACCAAACTTTACAGTTGGCACTCTGCATTGGGGCAGGTAGCGTTCTCCTTGCATCCGCCAAACCCAGATTTGTCCATTGGACTGCCAGATGGTGAAGCGTGATTCATCACTCCAGAGAATGTGTTTCCACTGCTCCAGAGTCCAATGGTGGCAAGCTTTACACCACTCCAACCCACGCTTGGCATTGTGCATGGTGACCTTAGGCTTGTGTGCAGCTGCTCGGCCATGAAAACACATTTCATGAAACTCCAGACGAACAGGTCTTGTGCTGACCTTGCTTCCGGAGGCAGTTTGGAACTCGCTAGTGAGTGTTGCAACTGAGGATAGATGTTTTTTTACGCCCTACGCGCTTCAGCACTCGGTCCCGTTCTGTGAGCTTGTGTGGCCTACCACTTCGTGGCCACTTCGTGGCTGAGCCGCTGTTGCTCCTAGACGTTTCCACTGCATAATAACAGCACTTACAGTTGACCGGGGCAGCTCTAGCAGGGCAGACATTTTATGAACTGACTTGCTGGAAATGTGGCATCCTATCATGGTACCATGTTGAAAGTCACAGAGCTCGTCAGTCAGGCCATTCTACTGCCAATGTTTGTCTATGGAGATAGCGTGGCTGTATGCTTGATTTTATACACATGTCAGCAACAGGTGTGGCTGAAATAGCCGAATCCACTAATTTGAAGGGTGTCCACATACTTTTGTGTTTATAGTGTAGTTTGACTTCACTTCAAAATATACTACTGTTTTTTGTTAGTGTGATGATATTGAAATGATGAGTCGACGTTTCTCGTTTCTAATTTCCCATGTTAGTATAGTATAGTATACCTATTAAAAGTCATAGTCCGTTATCATCCTCCTCGGCCTCCCAAACCTCATCTTTTATGGAGAAATCGATGGTTGCCACAGAAGGACTCCTCTTCAACACTTCTATTTTCTTCCTCTTCTTTCCCCCTCCATCACTTGTCATCCTGCTTTTTTGTCTTTTTCGTTTGCGCGTTCACTCTTATCACCCTGCAGGTATTCAGTCCATCTGGTGGACATCTCCTTCCCCCTGCAGGTATTCAGTCCATCTGGTGGACATCTCCTTCCCCCTGCAGGTATTCAGTCCATCTGGGGGACATCTCCTTCCCCCTGCAGGTATTCAGTCCATCTGGGGGACATCTCCTTCCCCCTGCAGGTATTCAGTCCATCTGGTGGACATCTCCTTCCCCCTGCAGGTATTCAGTCCATCTGGTGGACATCTCCTTCCCCCTGCAGGTATTCAGTCCATCTGGTGGACATCTCCTTCCCCCGGCAGGTATTCAGTCCATCTGGTGGACATCTCCTTCCCCCTGCAGGTATTCAGTCCATCTGGTGGACATCTCCTTCCCCCGGCAGGTATTCAGTCCATCTGGTGGACATCTCCTTCCCCCGGCAGGTATTCAGTCCATCTGGTGGACATCTCCTTCCCCCTGCAGGTATTCAGTCCATCTGGTGGACATCTCCTTCCCCCGGCAGGTATTCAGTCCATCTGGTGGACATCTCCTTCCCCCTGCAGGTATTCAGTCCATCTGGTGGACATCTCCTTCCCCCTGCAGGTATTCAGTCCATCTGGTGGACATCTCCTTCCCCCTGCATTATTCAGTCCATCTGGTGGACATCTCTTTTTTGCTTCTTCTTTTCTTCTTGTGTTTTTCTTCCATCAGTTCTCAAGGACCCTTTTTGTTGACTGGTCAGATAAAAATGATTTTCCCTGGCTCAGGCTCCATGATCTGGTTGTGTAGGCACGTGAACGCGACCAGGGTTTGATTTCTGTCTCCACCTTTCCCTCTTTGTCTCACCGCTGTTTCGTCTTCCCACTGTTTCTAATCTGTCTGAATACAGCAGAAATGTCCTAAATCTATTTTTTTATAAATATATATTTTCCCGGTGGAAGTCATAAATTGAAGAGCACAATCACTGTTTAACGTTGTTCCGTTATCTCCTAAAGGAAATTATCTTAACTATACTAAATTGACTGGATAACTTCACCAACAACAAAATGGGTAATTTCCTGTATAGTATGTCTGCTTGATTGTTTGTTTTCCAGGTCTTTATGACCTTTTTATTGATGTGTTTTCCCTTATCGTTTCTTCGCCTTTACCTAATGTTTACTTCCTGTTGCTTTTTTCACTCATATTTTTTCCTAGTCCCTCTCTTCTTCCTCCCCCTCTCAGTACATCCTGTGTTATTGTTTGACCTCTGACCTTTCCCTGCTGTCTCTGTAGAGAGGAGTCCTTCTACTGCACTGTCCCCATCACCCCTGTTAAGAGGGAGATGGAGGGCCTTGACACCGTAGAGGAGGTGAGACGGGTTGCCAAGTGTGGTTAGACAAGCTGCCTGGGTTGCCAGTTTGGAGCCTAACCGGAGATGCCCATAGAGCCTATGCTCTCACTGCATGGCGTGGGTTGTGGTGTAATTTCCCCCCAAAACCCACTAAGATTTCAGACACGGTCTGCAGTGGTAGTGTATATGCTGACGTGACTTGAAGTTTGCGTAATACCTTAATGTATGTTTAATAGTAGACCGTTCCAGTTCTGTCTCCATTGTAGCTGTACTACCACTCCTCTTTCCCACTCCTAGAGTGTAGCACTAACATTTAATCATGCTCTGTGAGTGTCATCATCCCCCTATCTCCACTGTAACATGGTGTCTCCCTTGCTTAGAACATGAAGCTGGGTGCGTCCATGACGGCGGACGGGGGGAGCAGCCCAATGGTGAAGCCCAAGGGAGACAAGCAGGTGGAGTACCTGGACCTAGACCTGGACCCCGGCAAGTCTACCCCACCACGGAAGGTGAGACCTCTTTCACACACACTCATTCACACACTCACACACACACACACACACTCACTCACTCATACACACACACTCACTCATACACACACACTCACTCATACACACTCACTCACTCATACACACTCACTCACTCATACACACTCACTCACTCATACACACTCACTCACTCATACACACTCACTCACTCATACACACTCACTCACTCATACACACTCACTCACTCATACACACTCACTCACTCATACACACTCACTCACTCATACACACTCACTCACTCATACACACTCACTCACTCATACACACTCACTCACTCATACACACTCACATACTCACTCACTCACTCACATACACACTCACATACTCACTCACTCACTCACATACACACTCACTCACTCACATACTCACTCACTCACTCACATACTCACTCACTCACTCACATACTCACTCACTCACTCACATACTCACTCTCTCACTCACATACTCACTCTCTCACTCACATACTCACTCACTCACTCTCTCACTCACATACACACTCACTCACTCTCTCACTCACATACACACTCACTCACTCTCTCACTCACATACACACTCACTCACTCTCTCACTCACATACACACTCACTCACTCTCTCACTCACATACACACTCACTCTCTCACTCACTCACACACACAAACTATTGAAACTGACCTGTCTGTGTTCCTCTCCAGAAGAAGAGTAATGGGATTGGTCTGGCGGTGTCAGATGAGCGGGTGGACTACGTGGTGGTGGACCAGCAGCGGACGCAGGCCCTCAAGAGCACCCGGGAGGCCTGGAACGACGGACGCCAGTCCACAGAGACAGACACCTCCACCAAAGGGCCCAAGTGACCCCCAGCTCACCCAGCTACAGCCCCACGCTGCTGGGCCGCAGACATTACTCCAAGCCCGGGCGCGGTCCCCGGCCTTCACCTCCTCCACTTCCTCCAGACTCCTAGTGCCGAAGTGAAGGGGCCGGCGGACCTCCAGGGTCTCTGAACTGTCTTTAGTTTACACTGCCATCAGTCAGTCTGAGGACAGAACAGCGACAGCACAGCGCCCCTCTGTGGCAGACAGGGGGTATGTGCCAGGAATAAGCTGAATGCAAGTAGGTTTGATTGATGCAGTCCTCACCTGCCTGATATGGGGACTCTGTAAAGACATGACCACATCCACAAAGACTTGGAGTCTGGAACACTTACTGCCACTTATGGTGGATTTCAGTTGACATTTTTCCTCTAGTTGGTTGGAGAATGACCAGGAGAAGACTTAAAGACATTTCCTTTATGATTAAATCACAACACTGTGGGACACTGTCTGGAGTCTGTTTTGGGAGACAATGAGTCATCTCTCAGAATCAGAATGCTTAGTGTCTACTTAATACTTTACTGCCAAGGTTGCCTAGTTTTGCTGGTAGGAAATTGGGCCATTTTTCTCTTGTACAGGTCTAACATTATCCAAAACATTGTAAGAGAGAGAACTAGGTTTTCTTAGTGAAAGACTTGTTGTGAATGCAAGAAAATAGAATACAAGTAAGTTTTTCAACTGACCAAGTGCTCAATCAAAGGTTTGGATTCACTGAAACAACGTCATTTAATCGACTGAGAAATGTTTTAAATCCTCGTTTAGTGGAAGAGGAAACGGCTTGACATTTGCAAAACAAAAAGACTGTACAAAGTGTTATGTATATAAACAGAAAGTGTCCTTTATTCAACACTATATACGGTGTGTGGTAATTCTGCAGGGTGGAATTCTATACGCCTCTCCGAGATGGTATCGGGACATGTGATATGAAATGACAGAATCAACTGTGACCGCTTTTAACGGGAAGCTCACCCGACACTTTCTGTGAGTTATGCAACGGTGTCAGACGTAGGTTTATAGAAGAGAGAAATCAGGTACTCATTCAAATACTAATAACAGCTATTTCCATTTCTAATTTATTTTGAGTTATCTCAACGATAGATGTCCAAGTAATAATCTATAAACCAACAGATTTGATGCTATAGAGCAAAGTGCTGTTGAAAATGCCTTCTCAACGAGCGCCAGTCAATTTGTTTCAGGAGTTTATTATTGTGATGGCGTGTCGATTTCATTTATCTCTCTTAGGTTTTAATTTATTTCAAGAGGATTTACACACACACACACACACCTTCTGGGATCTGATGTATGTATGTATGTATGCCTTACGATCTACTTTACTTGATATGTATTTGTAAATAGTGAGAATTTGTGATGTTTTACCTAAAAAGAAAATACTTCAGAATCGTAGTGTTTTTTTTTTCATGACGACTATTGGCTTTACTAACTTTCCAGGGACCCTATTCACAGTGTCTGAGTAGGAGTGCAGACGCCGGTTTCCCGAAAGCATCTTAAGGCTAAATTCATTGTTAGAACCATAGGATCCTACGGTTCTAATGATGGGAACCTGGCCCTGGTTTAGGATCAGGTCTCCACTGTTCATGTAATCTTAGTCATTGTAAAAGGCAAAACAACTGATTCTAGATCAGCACACTTACACTGAGATGCTTCATGAACACAGGCCCATTTCTCTCAAGTCCTAAGCATGTTTTACCAGGAGAATTAGTCTTTGCTGTATATATTTGCACCAACTATTCCAGCATGTATCATTTGAATTGAAAAACTGTGCCTGTACTGTCATTTCCATACTACTTAATTCTCACCATCCCATTGCAGCTTTGTCTGTCTCGAGACCAACTGCAAAACGTTGATGCTTTTATCTTTTTTTGAATGAATCAAAAGAGAAACATTTCCATTTGAAAGTAAACTAAATAAAAACAACCTTTTGAGTCTGTTTGTCACCTACACCCTACAGTATGTCACTTATGTTTAAAAAAATGTTGGCGTACTATAGGGAGGAAAACAATGACAGAGGAAAGATAAATGAAAAGAATAAAGGCCAGGAAGTCCCACCCACTGAGGCTGGTGGGAGGAGCTGGAGGACATGCTCATTATAATGACTGGAATGAGAAAATTGGAATGGAGTCTAACATGGTTTGTGTTTGACCATCTATTCCAGCTATTACAATGAGCCCGTCCTCCTGTAGCTCCTCACACCAGCCTACTCTGGACCACAGACATTTCTATAGAGGAATGAGAAATGCACGCACAGTGATGTGCTGTACTAAATTGTGCCATTCTGTTTCAGGAAGTGTCCAAGTGCCTACCACTTCCCCAATCAATGATTACCTCACCTGTTCACTATTCTCTCATTTTAATTTGATAGCTCTCCATTTAGCCACAAAGGGAAAAAAAACTCTTCAACATGCATTCATTTATATACAAATCTAATCTCTCACATTTCAGTAAGATCCCTTGAAGATTTGGAGCAACCTGTAATCTGGATGAAAAGGCGACAGTTGTCAATGTATGGGAAGTGTGCTTGGACTGAGTGGGTAAGTGTCTGTAGAAAGATGAGAAAATTGATTGCACTTAGGGTTTTTGTACTACATTGGCTGCGTTAAGACAGGCAACCCAATTCAGATTTTTTTTCTTCACTAATTGGTCTTTTGACCAAACAGATCAGCTCTGAAAAAGATCTGATGTGATTGGTCAGAAGACTGACTACTGAAGAAAAATCTGAATTGGGTGCCTGTGTAAACGCACCCTTCTAGCCTTTACTCCTCTCGTGTCACTGTTTGACACAGTAGCTTGCAGAGAGACTTATGGGCACTAATAATTCATTAGCATGTTCCTGTCATTTTGACACATTTAAATGGTAATCCAATTATTATAAAAGGACTAATCATAATTAGTCAAAAAATTTACTTGAGGAGCAGTGGAAACTATTCCAGTTTCTTCTATGATTAATCTTCAACACTTATTTTATCATTTCTTTGTATGTGTCTGATCCAATTTTTTTGCATATCCAATTCAAACAACCAAAACGGACATGGAATCTGATATTTCAAAGTACATTTCAAACCACCACCGTATGTGGTTCGAAAATCAGATAAAAATTTGATTCCAGGCCATGCGACTTGTCTGAACAGTCAAATCTGATTTGCACTCCAGTGGTTTTTAGACTTACCTAGCATATCTTGTTGCTTGCTAGCTGGTCTGTTAACAGTTTTACTGAAACGTGGTAGCCAACTAGCTAGCTTGTTAATTGTTTACAAACTAATTAGTGAATGTGCTAAACAGCTACCTAGGTAGCTAGTTGATTGCTGTGGTTTGCCAAAAAGACAGGTTTTGAAAGTTGGATCAGCTTATCTTTCGAGGCTTTAAAAGCGTTTTAACACTGATTTTGAACATTCGGGGGCAACTGGCAAACATCCATGGCATCCAACATCACCTTAGCATGCTACACACTTAGTTGTGCTCAATCTGATGTGATTGGTCAAAAGACCAATTAGTGGGGGGAAAAAGATCAGAATTGAGCTACCTTTGTAAACGCAGCCTTCAAGCCTCTACTTCACTTCTCTTGTCACTGTTTGCAGCAGTAGCTTGTAGAGAGACTTCTTACATGCACTCAATAAATGAGCCTTTCATGTCGTTTTTGACACATTTTAAATGGAAATCAGCAGAGGACCTAATCATAATTAGTCTCAAATTGAACTTGTTGAAATGTGGCAGGTGGAGATGGCCTCTGAAGTACTCCGGTTTCTATTATGATTCATCTTCAACACATTCTTATTTTTATGTCTGTTTGTTTTCCATAGTTCCCAATTTATTTACTTCTACTGTCGGGATCTTTGTTGGGCGTATTCCATAAATGATGAGCATGGCATTGTTCTTGGATGTCTGTTTTGTCTCACTGTTCCTCTGGTTGAAAAATAATGGTTAGAAAGAGGAACCACCTTGTAAAACAACGGGTGGGGACTGATAGGAACCACCATGTAAACAATGGGTAGGGACTGATAGGAACCACCATATAAAACAATGGTAGGGACTGATGGGTACCACCATGTAAAACAATGGGTAGGGACTGATAGGAACCACCTTGTAAAACAATGGGTAGGGACTTATAAGAACCACCACGTAAACTATTAATTTATCCATGTCAGTCTTGCCATTGCTGTTGACCAATTACACCACTAGGGGGCATGGTTGCTTGACAAACCAGTGAAGAAGTTGACGGGCTCTTCCACATTGGGCGTCACGTTGAGCGCGACAGGGTGCTGCAGTACATTCTGAGAGATTGATGGACATTCTGTTTTTTTCTTGACAACAACACTCACGAGAGTTGAACGTTCTATGTTATTATGGAAGAGGAGTAATGATATTTAGCCTAAACTTATCACATACACATCAGAAGATACATTTTGTAACAGTTTTATTTATTGGACTTCATATACATGGGAATGGTAGAAACACCTTCAGGACTAGTATCCTAGACACAGATTAAACCTAGTCCTTGACTAAAAAGCGTCCTTAATGTAGAATATCAACTGGAAGTGTTTTTAGTCGAGGACTAGGCAGGGAAACTGTCCGTCTGTGAACATTGGAAGCTGCAGGATCAGGTAAAGGTTGAATATGATAGGTTCTACTCCAGTGGTTATGATGAAACAACTGACACCACTTCAATGAATCCACATTGTTTTTCAACCCAAGTTCTGTAGGTGGACAATAAACCAAGACACCCTCTTAAATCTCACACTTTTACTTTTAGCCACATATAACATCAAAATAACTTTGCAAAGGGCACACATAGTATATCACAACATAGTACACTAGTACAATATATCACTGTCGATATATCACGGCAGAATTCTCCCCCTTTCCCAGTCCCAAAGACATTCGGCAACACCTCAACATAAATCTCGGAGTACCTCGTCTAACACGTGTCATACAGATTTATGCCGTTGAAACCGGTCTTCCATTTATTCCTCAAATACAGAAGTGCTAGAGCAAATGGTGCTAGGCTAGCTACCGTTGGGCGGCCATCTTTAATCCTATAAATCACTACTAATCCGCATCTGAAGATAGATTTACTCCTTGGCTACAGTCACAGATGTCTGTGTTTTGCTGTAGTGCATTAAGACTCTGATCGCTGAGTAAAGAACCTAATTGAAGTAAATTAGTTGTGATTGACAGTCTTGCTGTAGTGCAAGGGTGTCAAACTCATTCCATGGGGGGCCTAGTGTCTGCTGGTTTTAGGGTTTTCCTTTCAGTGAAGACCTAGACAACCAGGTGAGGGGAGTTCCTTACTAATTACTGACCTTAATTAATCAATCAAGTTCAAAGGGAGGAGCGTAAACTCACAGACACTCGGCCTTCCATGGAATGAGTTTGACACGTGGTGTAGTGGGACAGAGCAGGAAGCTGTGATATTGCTACTGGGTTAGCTACATTACCTGGGTTGTCTCTACCAGGGCTACTGTATGTGAGCTTTCATATTGCTGTAACATCATATACCCAAATGTTATGTTTGTCTCAGCTGTTACCAAGAAAAGTGATGGGGTGTCCACTTTGTTGTTTGAATCACAGATTATGCCTCGTTATGATAAGAATAATGACTTCCATTTGTTTGGAGAATATAGATCTCATTTAGCTTTCTTGATCAGTGTTATTCTGACTTCAAACACTTTGTAGTCAATAGAGATGAACGATAAAGGTGTTTTGTTTTAGGTTGCTGACAAGCATTTTAATGTAGCGATGTTAGATATCAAACCAGCCTGGGATGTTGAGAATCCACTGGAGGTGTGTGTGTGTGTGTGTGTGTGTGTGTGTGTGTGTGTGTGTGTGTGTGTGTGTGTGTGTGTGTGTGTGTGTGTGTGTGTGTGTGTGTGTGACGATACCAGTATCGCAATATTTTTTCCATGGCAAAAATGAAAACACGACAAAAACCAATCTCTTTGGTCTTTTAAAAACCTGCTGTATGTTACATATTATGTTAGAAAATAAATACATGTGACTGGATGACATCATGATGTTTGTTTCCAACATTAGAGCTGATTTCTAAACCAGATCAATCCGCTTTCTGTTGTGTTCCCATACTAACGAGTATCATCATACTGCTATCGTCCCGGCGCTAGTGTGTGTGCGTGCTTGTGTGTGTTTGACAATGTCTTCATGTTGAGAAAGATATAGAGACAGTATGTGGGTGCATTTTTGGAGAAAGAGCGGGCAGTAGAGGGAGTGTGTGTTTTTGACACTGTTTGAGAGATGGAGAGAGACTGTGCATATATTTGGGAGAAGGAGAGAGAAGGTTGGAGAAGGAGGGTGTGTGTGTGTGTGTGTGTGTGTGTGTGTGTGTGTGTGTGTGTGTGTGTGTGTGTGTGTGTGTGTGTGTGTGTGTGTGTGTGTGTGTATGCTTCTCCATGCAGATTGGGATGTGAGGCTCTCTCTGCCGTATCTTTGACAGTGTGTGAGTAATGGAACAGTCCCTCGGTTCCAAACAGGGCCAACAGAATAATGATGAGCCTGGCTGGGAGGCTGGGGAGGATGAGAGCTGCTCCTGGGTGAGCTGTGAGCTCCGGGCCTGCCCGCCTGACTGTCCTGCTGGACCTCTGCCTGGACTGATGGGGGCTGTCAATAACTGAGCCCGGGACTCGCCTGGGCAGCACAACCCTGCCAGCATGTCTGTCTGTCTGCCAGCCTCTTCTCTAAGTCTGACTGTTTGCCTGCTGTTTGCCTGATTGGGGGAGTGTGTCTATCTGTATTGGGTGTATTATCCTGTCATTCTGTCTGTCTAGCTTATCAGTGTCTCTGTGACCACCTGTATGTCCTTGTGCATGCGTGTCCATGTGTCTCACTGGCAGCCTGCCTGTCTGTCTACCTCGCTAGCGCTCTTTCATTCTGCCTGTCTGTCTGCTTCCCTCTCTCCCTCCAGACTCCCACCCAGCCTTCTCCCACTTTCCCTCCAGACTCCCACCAAGCCGTCTCCCACTTTCCCTCCAGACTCCCACCCAGCCGTCTCCGTCTCTCCCTCCAGACTCCCACCCAGCCGTCTCCCTCTCTCCCTCCAGACTCCCACCCAGCCGTCTCCCTCTCTCCCTCCAGGCTCCCACCCAGCCGTCTCCCTCTCTCCCTCCAGACTCCCACTCAGCCGTCTCCCACTTTCCCTCCAGACTCCCACCCAGCCGTCTTCGTCTCTCCCTCCAGACTCCCACCCAGCCGTCTCCGTCTCTCCCTCCAGACTCCCACCCAGCCGTCTCCGTCTCTCCCTCCAGACTCCTACCCAGCCGTCTCCCACTTTCCCTCCAGACTCCCACCCAGCCGTCTTCGTCTCTCCCTCCAGACTCCCACCCAGCCGTCTCCGTCTCTCCCTCCAGACTCCCACCCAGCCGTCTCCCACTTTCCCTCCAGACTCCCACCCAGCCGTCTCCCACTTTCCCTCCAGGCTCCCACCCAGCCGTCTCCCTCTCTCTCTCCAGACTCCCACCCAGCCTTCTCCCACTTTCCCTCCAGACTCCCACCCAGCCGTCTCCCACTTTCCCTCCAGACTCCCACCCAGCCGTCTCCGTCTCTCCCTCCAGACTCACACCCAGCCGTCTCCCTCTCTCCCTCCAGACTCCCACCCAGCCGTCTCCCACTTTCCCTCCAGGCTCCCACCCAGCCGTCTCCCTCTCTCCCTCCAGGCTCCCACCCAGCCGTCTCCCACTTTCCCTCCAGACTCCCACCCAGCCGTCTCCCACTTTCCCTCCAGACTCCCACCCAGCCGTCTCCGTCTCTCCCTCCAGACTCCCACCCTGCCGTGTCCCTCTATGCATCTAAAATGTTTGAATCCCATTAAGACCCGAACAGTGTCGGGGTGAATCTCAAACACTTCCAGATGCGTCATCAATGTTGTGGGCCTCCAGTCAGACAGAATCGATCCATTCATGTGTCTCCCAAATGGCACCCTATCCCTACTTACTTCTTTCAATAGGGCTATTGTCAGAAATAGTGCACTATGTAGGCAACCTCCCCCTCCTGGCTCACTACACCAAGCCAAAACCCTCCTCAGGCACAACTCTCCCTCCTAACCTGTCTATCCTGTCAACTACACTTCACATCATCGCCTCAATTGCTCAACTTCCTGGAAACAACTTAGTTATTTTTAGTCCATTCTATTCATTCTATTTCTATGCATTTAATCCTCCAATAAGCGAAATCCGGATAGATAACTTTTGAAAACAGGGCCCAGGGGATGTGGATTGTTCTGTACCACCCTCTCACATATAGGCTGGTTGTAATGAGATTTAGGGAGGATCAAGGACAGCATTGTGTGGGACTGGAATATAATCAGAGCTATGGAGAGGAAAGACATTAGTATATTCTAAATAGTAGTAATAGTATTTAAAGTGTGGGAGTGAATGAGGATTCATAGTTCCAGTTATGAGAACAATGATTTGAGTCATTATCCACTCTGCAATTTTTACTGCAGTTATTACACGTTGTTTTTAGGCCCACTAAACCAGGTTATGCTAAGTCATTGAGCTGGAACTGCTCTGGTTTGAGGAAAAAGTTTATCTGCTGTGTCTTAAGCGCAATGTAATTAGTATATAACGACTCTATCGTTGTAAAACTATCCGCTTCTTTCTCTTCTGGAATGACAATAGTTGTCGTTCAGCAGTTATGATGATGGCATTACTTCCTCATGTAAAGTAAGACTAACTTTCCTGTACGTGATCAATGATTGGTTGAGAAGACACGTTCGCACAAATTAGTTAAGAAGTGAATTAGTACGGAAACACGAGCCGAGCACAGCTTCACTCATGTTCAATTGAACTGGATGAATGCTACATTATTAGTTGACTGATTTCACCAACATTCAATGACAAATGGGCATCAAAGAGCGTGACATATTGGCAGATGAGATCAACTGTTGATGTCCCATTGATTGCAGAGAAGAGAAATAGACATGCCACGTGTGCTCATTCATTCTCCTTCGTCTACAGTGAGAAGGAGTGTTAATTGCGGGTGAAGAGTGAGGGATCTGTGATGTGTGCAGATGGATTTGTCTCTAATTGCTCAGCTGCATGATCTCTGTGTGATGGGATGTCTTCTCTGTTTCCTGACCACGCACTAAAGTATCCATTCCCTCTCAGGAACTGATTCACATATCCACTCTACAATCAGTAAGTCATCTAGCCTACAGTAGGACTGTACTCAGAAGTGGATATATATACAGTACCAGTCAAAAGTTTGGACACACCTACTCATTCAAGGGTTTGTCTTTATTTGTACTATTTTCTACATTGTAGAATAATAGTAAAGACATCAAAACGATTAAATAAACATATAGAATCATGTAGTAACCAACAGTGTTGAACAAATCAAATATATTTTATATTCAGTAGCCACCCTTTGCCTTGATGAATGCATTGCATAATCTTGGCATTCTCTCAACCAGCTTCATGAGGTAGTCACCTGGAATGCATTTAAATTAACAGGTGGGCCTTAAGTTCATTTGTGGAAGTTCTTTCCTTCTTAATGCATTTGAGCCAATCAGTTGTGTTGTGACAAGGTAGGGGTGGTATACAGAAGATAGCCCTATTTGGTAAAATACCAATTCCATATTATGGCAAGAACAGCTCAAATAAGCAAAGAGACAGTCCATCACTACTTTAAGACATGAAGGTCAGCCAATACGGAACATTTCAAGAACTTTTAGACCTTCTTCAAGTGCAGTCTCAAAAACCATCAAGCGCTATGATGAAACTGGCTCTCACGAGGACCGCCACAGGAAAGGAAGACCCAGAGTTACCTCTGCTGCAGTTCATTAGAGTAACCAGCCTCAGAAATTGTAGGCCAAATAAATGCTTCACAGAGTTCAAGTAACACACAACTCAACATCAACTGTTCAGAGAAGACTGCGTGAATCAGGCCTTCATGGTCGAATTGCTGCAAAGAAACCACTACTAAAGGACACCAATAATAAGAAGAGACTTGCTTGGGCCAAGAAACACGACCAATAGACATTAGACTGGTGGAAATCTGTCCTTTGGTCTGATGAGTTCAAATTTTTGATTTTTGGTTCCAACTGCTATGTCTTTGTGAGACACAGAGTAGGTGCACGGATGATCTCCGCATGTGTGGTTCCCACCGTGAAGCATGGAGGAGGAGGTGTAATGGTGTGGGGGTGCTTTGCTGGTGACACTATCAGTGATTTATTTAGAATTCAAGGCACACTTATACAGAATGGCTACCACAGCATTCTGCTGCAATACGCCATCCCATCTGGGTTGCGCTTCGTGGGACTATCATTTGTTTTTCAACAGGACAATGACCCAACACATCTCTAGTCTGTGTAAGGGCTATTTGACCAAGAAGGAGAGTGATGGAGTGCTGCATCAGATGACCTGGTCTCCACAATCACCTGACCTCAACCCAATTGAGATGGTTTGGGATGAGTTGGACTGCAGAGTGAAGGAAAAGCATCCAACAAGTACTTAGTATATGTGGGAACTCCTTCAAGACTGTTGGAATAGCATTCCAGGTGAAGCTGGTTGAGAAAATGCCAAGGGTGTGCAAAGCTGTCATCAAGGCAAAGGGTGGCTACTTTCAGAATCTAAAATCTGTAATATATTTATTTGTTTAAAACTTTTTGGGTTACTAGATGATTCCATATGTGTTATTTCATAGTTTTGATATCTTCACTATTATTCTACAATGTAGAAAATAGTAAA
Organism: Salvelinus fontinalis; assembly: GCF_029448725.1. Taxonomy (NCBI): domain Eukaryota; kingdom Metazoa; phylum Chordata; class Actinopteri; order Salmoniformes; family Salmonidae; genus Salvelinus; species Salvelinus fontinalis. The sequence goes on from NC_074669.1 coordinate 57,092,829, forward strand.
AATAAAGAAAAAACCTTGAATGAGTAGGTGTGTCCAAACATTTGACTGGTAGTGTATATATAGAGAGAGCTTTCTGGGTTAGTTTGTTTGCTTGTGCCAGCTTTAGGTCTATGTATAGTCTCATAGCAAAGGGTCTGAATATTTATGTAAATTATTGTTTTGTTTTTGCTTTGACATTCTGGGGTACTGTGTGTGTGTGTGTGGATTGATGAGGGGGGGGGGAAGTATTTAATCAATTTTAGAACAAGGCTGTAATGTAACAAAATGTGGAAAAAGCCAAGGAGTCTGAATACATTCCGAATACACTGTATTGTATTTAGAAGCCATGCACAGCATTTTGGATATTCGGACCGTTCAGACAATGTCAGCAAGTGTATTGTCACAAGCCTCCTACCAGGAAATAGCAACGCCAGGGTCAGGGAAAATTTTGATGTCACTGAACGTCCATTGTACCTGAGAGGGTCAGTAGTTTTGAGCTTAAAGGAATAATCCACTCCCCAAAAAATTATAGATATATATATTTTTTTTTCTTCCATTAGTTCACTGTTGATACAGTGCCAAAGTGTTTTGCATGTCAGCAATCAAGTTTTCAAGATATTGGACTTTCAAGAAGCAAATTGTCACTTGCCACCATCATGATGATTCAAAATCCATCATATGATGCAGAACGCAGTGGATTTTTCCTTTAATGCAGAAGGGTGGGTCTAAATCTCTAAATATCTAACTACTCTACCATCCTAAGAACCAAACTATTTACAAGGGAATACCCCTAGACCCTAAATCAAATTATGTTTATGTTAATACATAGCTAGATAAGGCTTCAAGTCAATTTCTGTTCATCTATCTTCCCTACTGAGAAAATGTTGTCTCCCAGTGACAGCCATTTTAGCTAAGTGCAGATCCTTTTCCAAATGTCCAACTCCTTTATTCAAATCATCTTCATGTGAATAAACAGATAAGTCCCATATCAGTGCACTTATCTTCCCCAGTGAGAGAATGTTGCCCCTGAAGGTGGCCATCTTGGCTGAGTACAGGTTATTTTCAAACACATTACCCTCCCTTTGTTCAAATCATCTTTATGTGAATAAACAGAAGTCCCATATCAGTGCACTTATCTTCCCCAGTGAGAGAATGTTGTCCCTGAAGGTGGCCATCTTGGCTGAGCGAAGGTTATTTTCAAATACATTACCCTCCCTTTATTCAAATCACCTTCATGTGAATAAACAGAAAGATAAGTCCCATATCAGTGCATCTTTCTTCCCCCAGTCAGAGAATGTTGTGGCCCAGTGGCGGCCATTTTGCCTGAGTAGTGCAGCATTGTCCTAGTGAATGACAGCTCCAGCTGCATTATTGATTATTAGTGCTCGAGAGGGGGGGCGAGCGCCACTTTACAGCACAGCAACTCGTGTTGATAAAGCAGACACATCAGATAGGAGTTGACTGGAGCTGCTTCTAGCAGCCCTTGGAGTGTCTGTGAACGTAGGAGACGGCTGGTGAACGCAGCCCGGTGCGCAGCGGTAGGAGACAGACGGCTGGTGAGCGCAGCTCGGGCTCCGCAGCAAATAGCCATCCGTCTGTGTAATAGGGCTTGTCAAAGTTTTAAAGTGGATCAGCAGTTCACTTTGAGCGGGGCGCGTTCGTTCCGAACGAGAGGCTGATCAGCTGTGAAAGCCCCATTGAGGGCTCTCTAAAAACGCTGTTGATGCGGAACGAGTTTATTTTTGTCAGTGTGTGACTTCCTTCCTGTCCCATTCTCATTCTGTCACTGTTGTCAGGCCAGGTTTTTCTACGTTTAATCTGTACCATTCGTTCGCTCCTCTCCTCAACCGCATTGATTATTTACCAACAAACGGAAGCGGAATTAATTAATAATTGAATCCGTTTTCCGCTCTTCTTGAAGCCTTATGTAAATGGATGACATGTATAATTGGGCTGCCACAGCCCATCAGCGGTTTAGAGCCTTTTTCTCTGTGGTTAGTTTATTTTCAAAATAGATCCTTGTTGTGCTTGGGGTGAAGAGACTCGTTGCTGCTATCCGTCTTATCTCTTGATCATTCTTCTTCTCACTTTCTCACACACGCACGCATGCACACGCACATGCCTGCGTGCACACACACACTTTCTACCTCTGTTAGTCGAACGGTATGCCAGCAGCATACCACCCTGCATCCCACTGCTGGCTTGCTTCTGAAGCTAAGTAGGGTTGGTCCTGGATAGGAGACCAGATGCTGCTGGAAGTGGTGTTGGAGTGCCAGTAGGAGGCACCCTTTCCTCTGGTCTAAAAAAAATATCCCAAAGCCCCTGACATTGCCCTGTGTAGGGTGCGGTCTTTCAGATGGGACGTTAAACGGGAGTCCTGACTCTCTGTGGTCATTAAAGATCCCATGGCACTTATCGTAAGAGTAGGGGTGCTAACCCTGGTGTCCTGGCTAAATGACCAATCTGGCCCTCATACCTTCACGGTCACCTAATCATCCCTTGCTTCCAATTGACTCATTCATCCCCCCTGTAACTGTTCCCCTGGTTGTTGCTGTAAATGAGAATGTGTCTTCAGTCACCTGACCTGGTAAAATAAGGGTAAAACAAAAGATGAAGAAGTCGGTAAGATGAAGAAGCCTGCCCTCAGGCAACCCGGACAGCCCACCCACTCCCCCTTAAACAAGATGTGATGTCTGTCTGGTTCTGTGTTCAGCAGTGTGGGGTTGTCAGAGGGACTTATGTTATGAGGAACAAGAGAGCCAACCCAGAATGGCCAACCACGAGTGAAGGGCTTTGTAAAAGGTGGTAATTCAGTCTAATCATCATTACACAGTCATTACATTAAGACATCACTTATTCGTGTGTCTCTCTCTCTCTGTGTGTGTGTTCTCCGAGACTCTGTCTGTCTCTCCTATTAATTCTCAATCCTCAATGTAATCACCAGTCTTGGCTGCAGCAGCCAGAAATCTACTACTCAGACATGTTCTTAAAGTGTAACTTTTCAAGCTTTGATGCATGTTTACTTGGCTTTTCGCCGGCCTTGGAAGAAGTGCTGGTAGTTGTTGTTGTAAAAATCCTGGAGGCAATAATTGTTTGTCTCAGAGAGAGCGAGAGAGACATGAGCGAGATATTTTAATGCAACGTTGTCCTTCGGTTAAAGATGGAACTACTGACATCATTATTGCATCATCTATTTGGACTAAGAGTACTGTACAATACAACAAGATAACTTTGTGACATCTGCTGATTTGATTTTCTGCTTTATCTCACTAACACGTTCTACACGTCCTTCACCCGGTAGACGGTTACGGAAGATATTTTCTTTTGACAGTCTCGTTACAATCAATTGAGGAATGGTTTAATCTAATCAGGGCGGCAGATAGAGGGAGAGAAACATGCTCAATCATTCTCCACACACTTTTGAACCGCTGCCATCCACTTCACACAGTCTTCACTCCTAGACTGCCAGGACATGACAAGCAAGGGTAACTCCTAATGCAACACAGTGGCAACGTTGTTACATCCAATGCCTGTTTGCCTGAGGCTGACGCCGATGCCACGCAGGTGCTTGTACGCGTCTACACATGTATATACACACACTCCCATTCAAACGCACACACGTGCACACACACGGACATACACACACGTGCACACACACGGACATACACACACGTGCACGCACACGGACATACACACGTGTACGCACACGGACATACACACGTGTACGCACACGGACATACACACACGTGCACGCACACGGACATACACACATGTGCACGCACACGGACATACACACACGTGCACGCACACGGACATACACACGTGTACGCACACGGACATACACACACGTGCACGCACACGGACATACACGCATGTGCACGCACACGGACATACACACACGTGCACGCACACGGACATACACACGTGTACGCACACGGACATACACACGTGCACACACACGGACATACACACGTGTACGCACACGGACATACACACGTGTACGCACACGGACATACACACATGTGCACGCACACGGTCATACACACGTGTGCACGCACACGGACATACACGCATGTGCACGCACACGGACATACACGCATGTGCACGCACACGGACATACACGCATGTGCACGCACACGGACATACACGCATGTGCACGCACACGGACATGCACGCATGTGCACGCACACGGACATACACGCATGTGCACGCACACGGACATACACGCATGTGCACGCACACGGACATACACGCATGTGCACGCACACGGACATACACGCATGTGCACGCACACGGACATACACGCATGTGCACGCACACGGACATACACGCATGTGCACGCACACGGACATACACGCATGTGCACGCACACGGACATACACATGTGCACACACACGGACATACACACATGTAAATAGTAGCTGGTCTTGCTGTTTTGCTTTCGTTGTCCTTGATGTCTTTTTTATTTTTGCATTGTTTTCTTTTTAAATTTGTATTTTTCTTTTGTTCTTTTTGTTGGTGCATTGTGGGACTGTGGCTTGGGTGGGGGGGGTGTAAGGAGAGGTTTATTTTCGGGGGTGGGGGGGATCTTGGATGGTTGGTGGCCTGGTGGTTGGGAGCTTGGGCCGGTGACCGATAGGACGCTGGTTCGGGTCCCCGTTTTGACTTGATGGGAGTTCTGTCTGTGCTGTTGAGCAGGGCGTTGACCCTGGTTGCTCCTGTGTGTTGCTCTAGATGGGAGTCTGTTAGATGACTGAATGTAATGTACATGTTGAGTGGCTTCACTGCAGGTAGATTGTATGTTTTTAATATTCGATAAATCAAAAATTATAATAAAAACATTGTAATGCAACACGGTTGTGTGTGTGGACACATGTGTGTGAAAGCTGGTGTGAGTGTATGTATGTATCTGCATACACACTTGCTTGTGTGTACATGAATCCATGTATTTCTGTCTAGGCATCTCTCCAGACACTACAGGTCCTCAACAAAAACCCTATCTGGAACAGAAAGAGAGCAATCTATATTACTTTATAGTATACATATAAATCATATCCATGAGGTATTGAGCGCATATTCTCCAGTTATGGCCGCCCCACAACAAAAGCAGTTAAACACTTGGCCTGGCAAAGTATCTGTGAAACGCCCGGGCCGAGGAAAGTATCTGTGAAACGCCCGGGCCGAGGAACTTTGAGTGATACATTTTATGCGTCCTTAGCTGCCTGTGGTAAAAACGCATTTTAAAGCTGGAGTCTGTCCAGTGGTCAATGATGCTGATTTATTAGGAAAGGGAAGTGAAGGGATAAGAGGGGGTCCGACGGGATTCGTTTGCTTCTAAAGCACTTCGTTTGGGAAATGACGCAGAGAGAGGTGGGTATGGTGATGTCTCTCCCAGGACACGTTGCCCCTCCAAGTACAGTTGCATCATCTGCATAGAAATAGATTGGGTAGAAATGCTTGGTTGAATACAGAGCAGGTAGAGCACAGCGAGAAAGCTGTGGTAAGTGGAATACTCCAAATGATTCCGTCCTGATTCCCATCTGGTTGGCAAACATCACTTCTCCCATATGTGATAACAGGTCTATGTATTACATTTCTAGTTCTGTCTCTCTAAAAGGGTTACAGACAGGAAAGGTTTAAAGACATTTTCAACAAGCAACACTTGTGTGTGTGCGTGCTCCATCTTTACTGATTCCTTTGCCGCTGCCCAAAGAGAGCTTATGAATTTTACATAGCTGTGCGCTATTACACACACACACCCACACACACACACACACACACATAAGCATTCCCTAGTGTGGTGCCCTCTACAAGAGCAGCATGTCAACCACCCCCCTTCCCTCCTCTCTCTCTCACACACTCCCTTGCTCAAGAAGGGGCCATCTATCTCTACTCTGGACAGAGGCAGCAGAAGCCAATGAAAATAAAGTTAGTTTGTGCTGCAGTCACCACATTGCAAAGCTGCAGCGAACCCACACAGCCATCTGGGAACCTCTCTGGTGTTCAGCTGCACGCCTGACGGTCCAACCCCAATGCTCCCCTCGCTCCCTCGCCGCCGCGCCACTGTCAGGGCACCAATCGTTAACAATCCCCTTTCCCCTCCTCTCTCCTCTGTCTATCCCTCCCTCCCCCCCTCCCTCCAGTCTCTCCCCTGACCTTTCCCAGGCAGTGTGTTCCTCTGCTCCAAGCGGGTGGTTCTGTCCAGTCAGCCAGCCAGGCTATAGGACAGCTGCTCTTGCTGCTGCTGTTGACATTGTTCTCAAAATCTCTGGCTGTACCGTAAACACAGCAACATAGATCTGTAGAGTAACTAGTGCAGTGCCTAGAGGTGCTCTGTGTGAGGCTGTCTGTTTACCTCCGTGTTCTCCTCTCTCTCAATAGCACATAGACAAGACCGAGAGGCCGGACACACACGCAGAGGGACGGACGCAAGCTTTTAGTCTACCTGAAGACGTCCTTCGACACCAGGTAGGGGAAGTTTATTCCATGAATTTGCTGAGCGTGTGTGATTGTGATAGTGTGTTGGTGAATCTTGTGGCAGAATTTGAAGCCGACGTGAGGGGTGTGTGTACGTTTCTATGTGGACGTGCACGGACCTATCAGCATGCAGATGTGCATTACTGTGCCAGTGATTGTGTGATATTTCCTTCATTGGAAAACATCAAAAAGTCCACTACACTGCTGCAACCTTCCTCTTTTGTATAAAGACGGTTGTGCATTTCATATAGAGTTGCAAGGTAAGTCCATTTGTGCAGTGGTGGCTTCATTTGTTGCTGGTAAGATGCTAAATGAATTGTCTTACATGTCCCTGGCTCTATCAAAGTCCTGCCTCAACTCAGTCCCTGGTCATCTTCCCTGGTTTGGAGTGTTCCCAACAACAGTGTCAGTACTACTGTAGCTTCCATTCTGCCATGTCATTCCACTCTCCGATGTGCTCTAGTCATTTCCACATTTTCAGTTACTACATGTAAGGAAAGTGTTCTGACCTGGAAAGTGGTCAGAACATCAGTGCAGTGTTCTGGAACCACACCTTTAGTGGCTTGTATTCTCCAATACCCTCCAACGGCAACCGCAAGTGCAGAAGCAGGTTGTAAGAACGTCTCTGGATGCCCCCTGGCCGGTACAGCCAGGGTACTACAGGTCACCCAAGGTCCTTTACCTCATAATGTCTTGCACCACTAACTCACTCAGACTGACTCAATGATACAGTGGGACAGTGGCAATGGGGATTAAGCTGTGGGTTGTTAGAGTCCGCAAGATGCTAACCCGCTCGGATGAGTGCGTTTTCCCCTTAGCATTTGGTAGCCAGTGTCATTAGCATCCCTGTTTATAGCTAGTAGGTTGTCTAAGTGTAGTCTGTCGACAGAGATGGACTGCTTTACTAGGATCAGATAAAGCCGCACTCAGTGTTCCCCGGCATGATGGATGAGAACATTTGCATGCTAGCGTTGTCTGTTTCTCCACCTCCTCTCCTCCTCCTTTCCAGTTTCCATCCGCTCTTTCTTTTTATCCCTGCCCGGGTTTCTTTATTTTTTAAAGAAGCGACGGCCGCCACATATATTACGGGGTATTCAGGAGGGATATCATGACGGTTAATGTATTATTCACAGTTGACTGGTGTTTAATTAATTGCCCCTGCAGTGAATAGTACTTGAGCACATGAGAAAGATAAGTGGGCCCATTCCAAATAAAACCCAGGTCCTCTGGTTAGTCCACGGGCCTCGATAGCGAGCCAGTGGAAGACGTAGCGTTCGGTTAAACCAGAGGTTTAATCATACTGACAGGAAGTACACGTGCTGCACAGTCTGGATGTTAACGTCTTTGTCGTGACGGAGCTTAATTGCCGGTGGCGCAATTTGCGGCGTCGTAGCTCGTTATCAAAGTGTGGGGAACGTTTTGAACCAAAGCAGTTTCACGTATTGGATGGGAGATAGAGGTGGGACTGTGCGTTTTAAAGGGAGACCACTCTGACTGAAGAGATGCCCCATTGTCTTATCATGACATTATTAATGACATGTCACGTATGGTAGGATACTGTTTTCCTGAGCGCTGGCTCAGGTGGCTCTCTTCCTTGTTGCCATGTTGTATCTCTCTTAGCCAGATAAAGTGTGTTATCCCATTTGGACACAACTGCAGAGATCCTGAAACACTCATGAGTCACGACGTGCTGTTGTTTTAAGGGCTACTTTACCATCTGTACGCAACATGTTTTCCTGTAGTCTTATACATGAGATGGATTTCTTTCTACATAATCTATTATCTTGCTAAAGCCCAATGTTACATTATGCTAATTTTATCGTAGCGCAACAGCAGAATCAACCATGGTTGATTCCTTACAGATAAAACCGATGTCTTGTCATCAAATCATTAAAGGCCCGGTGCAATCAACATTCTGTTTACCGTTCGTTTTGTATCATGTTGTACAACAGCTGATGAAACTAACACTGTGGAAGTGTGGGAAAAATGTGATCAGTGTTATTTTCTGATAGTTATTTCCTGGTTGAAATTATCATCTACACAGGACCTTCTAATCAGCAGGTTTGCATGGGCGAGAGTTTCAGTTTTCCATGGTGACCTCACCATTAAGTACTTTGGTTATTAGACCAATAACAAAGAGTTCCAAACCTCTCTGCCAATAGTTTGTTTTCTGTCTCCCCCTCCCCACTCAGACCCCCTCCCAGACAGTCCTAGCAAAATCCTTTCTTGAGAAATCTTTTTTTTTGCCTAAAAGCTATTTTTGCCCATTTCAATGAAAATCTATTACAGTAAGGTGCTAACTTCTTACCCTGAAATGATTTGATATTGATATAAAAATGGCTGTGTTGGGCCTTTTTAAGGAGGGAAAGCTATTGAGTTTTCACATTCCCTCTTCCTCAAGTTTCTTTTTAATTGTTTACCAAGTCTACAAGCAGTTACTGGCAGACTTCAATGGTTTCTGAGGCAAAGCATCTCTCTCGCTCTCTCACTCTCTCACTCTCTCACTCTCACTCTCTCACTCTAACTCTCTCTCTCTCTAACTCCCACCCACTTGCCTACTTTCTCGTATGCACTGTCTTAGTCAGATGAAATGTGTTATCCCATTTGGACACAACGGCAGAGACCCTGAACATGGCATGCTGTATTTTAATGGTGTGATCATTGTTGCCAAAGGCTACTGTCTCTCATGCTGTTAGATAGCATTCTGTTGTTTTACGTACAAATGTCTTTCTTTTACATCCTTTCATGTCTTTCTAAACTATGTTGCACTATGTACATTTTTATGTAGCGCAACAGCACTGCTTGCCATGGTTTATTCATTACAGATGAAACAGATGGCCTTATAATCAAATCATTAAGGAGGGAACACTATTGAGTTGTCAAATTCCCCCTTCTGAAGTTTCTATTTAATTCTTTACCAAATCTTCAAGCTGTTACTGGCCGACTTCATTGGTTTCTGAGGCAAATTCCCTCTCTCTCTCTCTCTCTCTCTCTCTCTCTCTCTCTCTCTCTCTCTCTCTCTCTCTCTCTCTCTCTCTCTCTCTCTCTCTCTCTCTCTCTCTCTCTCTCTCTCTCTCTCTCTCTCTCTCTCTCTCTCTCTCTCTCTCTGTCTGGCTCTCTCCCTCTCTGTCTGGCTCTCTCCCTCTCTGTCTGGCTCCATGTCACTCTCTCTGGCTCTCTGTCTCTCTCTCTGTCTCTCTCTTTCTCCATCTCTTTATTTAACTCCCACCCACTCCCCTACTTTCTCATATCCGCTGTATTGTGTGACCTTATTCTAGTCACAGCATCTCATGAATCACCTCCATCTCCCTAGGGTTGTTAACCTCATAACCAAACCACTATGTCCCTCTCTTGTCATAGAGCCACAGATGTAGTGTTGGCGGATAATAGTATACAGATGCTCTACTAGTACATCATACCTACATAGCCTAGAATTTATCCTTCGATGCAAAATTCCCATGAAGTTACACAGAGAGACACATGACAGCTAGGTCTGCTGTCATGAACTTTCAGCGAGCCCGAGGTATGTGGTTTCAGTGAGTCAGAGGTACAGTATGTGGTCTTAATTAAATGTTTGAATATGTTGTAAAGGAGATTGGGTTAAATGAAATGCTTTCTCCTGTTTCCTGAGGCAGGTTTAGAATGTAAGGTGCACTTGGCGACCTTCATGTCAACATTAGCCTCTACCACAAACAAGGTACGACAGCCATCTTTTCTTTCTCTAGCAGTGTTTGTTCCGGTTCTGTTCAGAGTGATGATCTGGCCACCATTTGTAACTTTACGACTCTGTATTAAACACTGCGGCAAAAGGCTGCTTCATTAAGAATCACTTGAAAATAAGGTCTGATGCATAAAAGCCTGACAGACTTTTATGCGCTCATTAATAAACATTTATGACTTAATTCTAATGTGACTGACAGCCTATTTATATGTAATCGTTGCTCATGCATAAAAGTCCTTTGATTTCATCATAGTAGAATACACTGTGAAAAGTAACTGCCAAATTCATTAAAGAAATTGAGTAGTGGCTACTCAAACATCTCCAACGGTCAGGTGAACTCAAACCATATAAGTGGTACTAACTATCTCAATAAGATCTCTTATCGCTTAACGTTTTTGAGAACTGTTAACAAGTTTTAAGTTATTGAGTAAACATTATTTATTTGCTCTGCAAATCTAAAGTTGAGTTATTACAAGTTGTGATTATTTAATATTTTAAAGTCAATCTAACATTTATTAAATAAGTTGTTCTTACTTGATTTTATCATATTTCACATATTTACTTCAACTAAAGTAGTAGTCAGACACTGATATTTGAGTAAAAAACACTATCTGTGTAGTACTGAGATATAATTCTAATGTTTATGCAAGTTATGAATACTTAACAGTGCCATGTGGGTCTGTTTTTAGAGGATTGTGGGTAATTTTTTTTATTTTTAGACTATGATACTTTCACACAATGTTGTATGCATATGTGAAGTATTTTTCTAAAATAGTATTAAGCAGTTTGTTGTGTAATTGTTCATGATGAACGGATATCAAAACCCTCGGACAAATTGATGTTCAATAAAGAGACAAGCCATTCCCACCATCAACAAGGTCATGTGCACCACTCTTAATGACTGTGGCTAATGCAGCATCCTGTAATGCTTACAGTCAATGGTGATTGGCATGCTTACAGTCAGTGGTGATTGGCATGCTTACAGTCAGTGGTGATTGGCATGCTTACAGTCAGTGGTGATTGGCATGCTTACAGTCAGTGGTGATTGGCATGCTTACAGTCAGTGGCATGGATGTGGGATGCATGCCACTACACAACACTAAACAATACATGAATTGCACTAAACCACTGCTACACCTGGCTAACAGTGGAGCCTTGTCTGACAGCGAAACAGTTAATTCAGCCTCATTTACTGCCTTTAAAAAAAACATAGCTGATATGGCTGACTTGCTTAAACAAACATGGTTTCTACTGACTATGGCATAAGGGATTCGATGAGCGGATAAGAGGCAATCCGTGATTTTGATTAAGACATTAATGAGCGTGCTAGGACAGACGTAGTCAATATAACTATTTGTTCAGTACTTTTGAAATGTACAGCGACAGAATTCAAAATATGGGCCATTCTTACAGTGTTCTCCCTGTACACCAATTCAAAACCATTGGATAAATAAAGGTGGCATATAAGCTAATAATGAAAGCTCTTACAATATTCGATGATTACATTTTTCAAAAAACGGTTATATACTACATGTGCACCACCAAGTCAGAACAGTAGACTAAATTAAGAGGTGAAAATAGACCAAATTATTAGAGTGAGGCACATTGGCTACTAACAGCTTACTACACAACATACACTTAGTATTACTTTCTTAGCTACAGTATACATATCTCCCAGGTATATTACATAATTTATGCAGCAGCATACAAGACATTTTTGGACTCACCTTGTTGTGCTGTGCTCACTTGAACAGGAAGGTGGCGCAGAGGTCCTTTGTGGCAAATTTTGTCATCAAACTTTGTCATCAAAGTCTGGCATTCTCTGGATTTTACCGTGCTTTCAAGACAACTAGGAACTCAGGAAAAAGGGTTGAATCATGATGACGTCAGTGATCTTTAGGTTGTAGCTCTAGAAATAGGCCCGAGTTCCCGATTTACAATTTCCAGTTGGATGAGTTCAAAACATATTTTCCCAGTCATAGCTCATTTTTCCCGAGTTACCAGTTGTCTTGAACTCACTAAAGTCAGAATTTCCAGTTCCGAGTTAACAGTTGTTTTGAGCACGGCACAAATCATGCTTCATTGACAGCATGGCCAATGTTGAATGTTTATCATTTTAAACTTGGAAAAGTGACCCTTAATCGTAGACTTGGGACCTCACAGCCACTCCACTGAATAGCAGGCTAATGTTTGCTTTGCAATGCTTGCAGTTAGCCACCGATTCCTTCCAAACCACTCATTGTTGAATTTGCGATTTCCAACTTGTTGTGTAATGTTTATGTCCAATGGCCGATAAGCACCGATACGTTTTATCTATAATTTCTCTTCATTATTTCTCTTCATGTGACAAGAATTAAATAGGATTTACCAGTAGATTGTTGACTTGATTCATGATGATGACTGCTAGCTAAGATTTTGAAAGTATGATGTTGACATGATCAGTTCAATCAAAGCTACTGTAGATATAATGTGATTTGATGTCATTTTATCTGTGGCCAATGACCTTGAGCCTTCTTGAATGGGCACTTCTAATGTAACTCTATGGCAGCACCCAAGGGGATAGAATTTTAGAGCTCTAGCCTTAGACTTGGCGGTGACGTAGTGTCCCCATGAGTGACAGAACATTAAGCCAATCTTGGCGCAACGCTCCGTATTTTCTGCTGGCTTGCCCCACCACCACAGAAAGCACTGAGCTAGGCTGAAACATCTGCATTTTTGAGCTGCCTTACTCAAGAAAACAAAATAGAGACCGTGTTTGTCTATATTAACTCAATGATATACAGTTGAAGTCGGAAGTTTACATACACTTAGGTTGGAGTCATTAAAACTCGTTTTTCAACCACTCCACAAATTTCTTGTTCACGAACTATGGTTTTGGCAAGTTGGTTAGGACATCTACTTTGCGTAGTAATTTTTCCCACAGTTGTGTACAGACAGATTATTTCACTTATAATTCACTGTATCACAATTCCAGTGGGTCAGAAGTTAACGTAATCAAAGTTGACTGTGCCTTTAAAAGGCTCGGAAAATTACATAAAATTATGTTATGGGTTTAATTGACATAATTTGAGTCAATTGGCGGTGTACCTGTGGATGTATTTCAAGGCCTACCTTCAAAATGCTTGACTTCATGGGAAAATCAAAAGAAATCAGCCAAGACCTCAGAAAATAATTTGTAGACCTCCACAAGTCTGGTTCATCCTTGGGAGCAATTTCAAATAGCCTGAAGGCACCACGCTCATCTGTACAAACAATTGTTTGCAAGTATAAACACCATGGGACCCCGCATTCTTACCGCTCAGGAAGGAGACGCGTTCTGTCTCCTAGAGATTAATGCACATTGTTGCGAATAGTGCAAATCAATCCCAGAACAACAGCAAAGGACCTTGTGAAGATGCTGGAGGAAACAGGTACAAAAGTATCTATATCCACGGTAAAACGAGTCCTATATCGACATAACCTGAAAAGGCCGCTCAGCAAGGAAGAAACCATTGCTCCAAAATCGCCATAAAAAAGCCAGACTACGGTTTGCAACTGCACATGGGGACAAAGAGCGTACTTTTTGGAGAAATGGTCTCTGGTCTGATGAAACAAAAATAGAACTGTTTGGCCATAATGACCATCGTTATGTTTGGAGGAAAAAGGGGGAAGCTTGCAAGCCGAAGAACACCATCCCAACCGTGAAGCACAGGGGTGGCAGCAGCATGTTGTGGGGGTGCTTTGCTGCAGGAGGGACTGGTGCACTTCACAAAATAGATGGCATCATGAGTCAGGAAAATTATGTGGATATATTGAAGCAACATCTCAAGACATCAGTCAGGTTAAAGTTAAAGCTTGGTCGCAAATGGGTCTTCCAAATGGACAATGACCCCAAGCATACTTCTAAAGTTGTTTCAAAATGACTTAAGGACAGCAAACTCAAGGTATTGGAGTGGCCATCACAAAGCCCTGACCTCAATCCTATAGAAAATTTGTGGCCATTACTGAAAAAACGTGTGCGAGCAAGGAGGCCTACAAACCTGACTCAGTTACACCAGCTCTGTCAGGAGGAATGGGCCAAAATTCACCCAACTTATTGTGGGAAGCTTGTGGAAGGCTACCCAAAATGTTTGACCCAATTTAAACAACATAAAGGCAATGCTACGAAATTTTAAATGAGTGTATGTTAACTTCTGACCCACTGGGAATGTGATGAAAGAAATAAAAGCTGAAATAAATAATCCTCTCTGCTATTATTCTGACATTTCACATTCTTAAAATAAAGTGGTGATCCTAACTGACCTAAGACAGGGAATTTTTACAAGGATAAAATGTCAGGAATTGTGAAAAACGGAGTTTAAATGTATTTGGCTAAGGTGTATGTAAACGTCCAACTTCAACTGTATATATTTTTGTTACATTGTTTGCAAACTGATATGTGACATGCATTAATGCCAAAATAACATGCAAAACATACAAGCCCCCTAAAGAATGTGGGACCCGTCATCCACCTGCCCTGAATGACGGGTTGCCACTGCCTGCAGCTATACCTCCAGCTATTGCTAGAGGAATGAGCATTGTGCTCAACAAAGCCTGCTAAAGTAGGTCAAAATGACAAATACATGAAACAATGGTAAACATGAAGTGATGACCACTGAAAATTACTAATCAGAACAACTTACTACTTACAAATAGTATTAAAGGTTAAAACATTTAAGTAGAAGGGACTCTTCAATTTACTATTCACTACATCAAATATTCATGTTCAATTAACTTTAATAGTTATGGTCCAGAATACATAATGTAATTTAGTGTAAAAAAAGTTCATAGAACACAAAACAGTAAAGTATTTACAACTTTGAATGATAACCATATGGTCACTTTATTACATTATTTCTTGAACACTGCAATACTTGGAGTTGGGTAACTGAAATAGTTCTAGGTAACGAAATTTCCACAAACAGTTTTTGTTAGTTGAACTAAATGTTTTTTATATTTTTTATTTTACCTCCTGTTTCGATCTTGACTCATCGCAGCAACTCCTAAAGGGGCTCGGGAGGTGAAGGTCGAGTCATGCATCATCCCAGACATGACCTGCCAAACCGCACTTCTTAACACCCGCCCGCTTAATCGGGAAGCCAGCTGCACCAATGTGTCGGAGGAAACACTGTTCAACTGACGACCGAGGCCAGCCTGCACGCGCCCGGCCCGCCACAAGGAGTCGCTAGAGCACGATGAGCCACGTAAAGCCCCCCCGGCCAAACCCTCCCCTAACCCGAATGACGCTGGGCTAATTGTGCGCCACCCTATGAGACTCTCAATCACAGCCAGTTGTGATACAGCCTGGGATCGAACCCAGGTCTGTAGTGATGCCTTTAGCATTGCGATGCAGTGCACCACTCGGGAGGCCCGAACTAATTCCTTTTTACAGTGTACTAGTCTCAGAATCTTTCTCAAGCATTCTGTTTTAGCAGTTAATGGAAGCTCACTGGAAGGTTGGTTTGGGAAGATGATGGAAATATTGTGGGATAATACATTGTTTATCCAAAGTCTTTTCATAGTTCTAACATGAACTTCTTAAATTGAATAAACTTGGTAAATAGGGGATGGCGGATGAAAACTTGCCATATTGAAGGAGGTCATTTTGAATTCTTCTCAATATGGCTGTGGCTTTGTCTGGATTGATTGTTGAGCCTTGAAATGCAACTCATGTCTCACAATGGAAAGCTAACAATGTCCCCAGAGCATCCTGTTGTCATTGACAATGACAGACAGAAGCTGTTGATCACAGATTGGTCCTCACAGGAGATTACCGTCACCCCAACTTATGAATATTCACAAGTCTTAATGAGATGATCCAAAAAGGCTCTGTTATCATGGATCCTACATTTACCAGGTGTGTGTTTGGATGATGACAGGGGTGCTGGTCTTTGGGGAGTTATGTTGAGAAGCGAGCCTCGCTCAAGCCTCTGTTTGAAATATCCGCTCGAGATGACAAGTTGGCATTAAACGGTAGGAAAGGAAAGGAGGCAGTCCGGAACACATTGACGAATGGCAAAAAATAACTCTAGACTCATTTTTCTTAGTTTCTGTCAAATCTCCTTTTCCAGCGTTTCCTTTTTAGATTCCATTAGTGTTGGCAGACGTCTTTTAGAAGAGAAAACAAAAACACCCACAGGATTCTGCCTGGAAAGTGGCCGCCAGTCATTCTGACAGTTTTCCACAGCCAAGTCCAGGCAATAAATCATGTATTACCTAAGTCGTTCATTGTAAAAGTTGGAGTTTGCCGCAGGCTCCGTGGGCGACGGACCAGACACGCTATCTCCCCTTTGGGAAGAACGGGGGGAGACAGAGAAGCAGAAGAGATTAGTTCCTCTGTTACAACAACCTCAATGGAAATAATGGACATTCTCTCACTCCCTGTCAATATGAAGTATTGCCGCACCTCTCGGTCTCTAGGCACTCTTCTTCTCCAAACCCAGAAGGGCCTTCCCGTGGGACTCATTTTGAGAACGCACTGGCACTAAATACCTCATTAGTAAGACGGGGCTGTCCAAACTGAAGGACAAATGTATTGTCTGTCTTGTTTCACCTACGGAGTCATGTGGATTTACCAGAGAGATGGTCACTTTTCTGTCAGCCCCTTTTAAAACAGCAATACATTTAAATAAGTTAATTGATATTTAGCTTCAAATCAAAGTGAAGTCTTACAACTACAAGGGTGTTTGCTAAATAAATTAAATGGATGAATGTATGATAACTTTGGTAGTTCCCTCCACGATGACTTGGAATCCAAACCGCAGGAGCTCTATTCTAATTAACCAACAAACAAAAAGAGAACTTGCTTTGTACCGAGGACTCAGGAAGGAAGGATGCTCTTCTCGCGCCGACTACAGATCACTAATTCATTTGCATTCATGCACAGTTGATCATATTCTGCTGCCTGGCGCATCTCCTCAATGTGTGGGTAGCACTGCAGTTATATAAATAGAATGCAAAGCGTACATACATACATACATACATACATACATACATACATACATACATACAGATTTAAATGCTGTTATCACAGATGGGATCTGCAACAGTGTTAGTCTTTGGAGATGGGAAGTAGCTGCCAAGCCATCTCCATCAACCTTCCTATAACCCTCTATCTAGCCCTTCCTCATCACTCTCTCCATCCCACCTCTCTCTCTCTCTCTCTCTTTCTTTCTTGCTCTCTCTCGCTCTCCCTCTCCATTTCTCTCTCTCTCTCTCTCCTATCAGCTTAGAGGGAAATAGATTGTCTCCTGGCTCCCAAAATCAATTTGTGTCAGCACACCAGGCCTTCTTTCTGGAAGTGCCAATGCAGGGGAACACTTGGTATTCACAAAATGAAATAATGGGTGACTGTAAATCCTGCCGAGAGAGACCCTGTCGGCTTCACTTAGGTTTAGGGGAGATCTCTTCTACAGATGCATCTTGTTAGCATCTCCTGTTGGCATTCTCCTTCAGTCTGGCTCTCTTCCCCCTCTCTCACTCCTCCATCTTCAAAGTGTTACCCTGAACGGCTTGATGAGGAAGAGTTATTTAAGGCAATGGACAGGATGTAGAAGCGTTGGCTGAGCATTTTTACTTTGATTGGATGTGTGTGTGTCTGTGTGCTTTAATGGTGGCCTGTGAGTGTCAAATTGGCTTGGTTTGGCTTGGACGTATGTGTGTCTGTGTGCAGAAAGCATTTCTCTCCTCACCGCATTATGCCAAGAGATTAATTGACTATGTCTACCCATGACATCTGCCTCAATGTCCCCTGACAATGCCTATCGTTTTTAACAAACGACCTCACGCTGGGATATTTCTGACCACCCTAAATATAGCCATTCCTCATGTTCCTTTTACCCTGGGCACAATGACAAACGCCGGCTACAGCGGTAACGGCCACTCCATGACGCTCCGTCATTGAAATTCACGGGGGGGAAAACAAAGCACGTTTTTTCAACAAGGAGGCTCAGGAGTAACGCCGTGGCGCTCGAGCCATTTTGTAAAATCCTGTTCAGATGAATTCACATGAAATAAATGTTAAGTCGCCTGACAAGCCATTAATAAAGACTGCATTTTGATTTAGAGCCACGGCGAGGGGGGATGCCAGGAAAGGGAGAAATGCTATTAGTGGACACTGGGAAGGAGAAGCCTAATCTCAGTCTAACCGCTGTCTCTGGGCTCCTTCCCTCCCCTTAGGGTGGCTTTGGCGCTGGCTTTGTAGTCAGCGATACACACCACACAGGTGGGATTAGTGGGCCTAGCAGGAAGTGGGGACAAGGGAGTTAGACAAGGTAGATGAGACCAGACCCTGTCATTCTCTTGTCTGACAACTCACCCTGAATGCAATTCCACAAAATGAGGGGCGTTGTACAAGACAAATTCATCAGTGAATGGATCATCTCTAACAACTCTAACATCTCTAACCAATCAGAGTGTCAAAGTTGATAACGTGATGGAGGCTGGCTCTGGCCCAACCCATTGGTTTCTGGGACCAATCAGGACAGTCAGAATGTATCCATATACTTGAAATCGTAGGGCTAGGAGGCAAATCCAGACTCATCGTGGAGAAGAAACGTCAGTTTGGACAGAGCGATGTGGATGGGTAGACGGGCAACTCTCCAGATCGATAACGTCCTCAAATGACTTATTGAGATGAACCCAAGATCAGATCTACTAGATGGAATTACATTTCTGGGAAGTATTGGGGTCTAAATGTGATGCAGTGCGTTGGCTAGTGTGGGACTCGGAAGTAAGTGCATGGCTGTGTGGTGTTTTCAGTCGGACAAATATAAACCCACACATACCCTAGTTGATAAGTGTTTTCAGTCGGACAAATATAAACCCACACATACCCTAGTTGATAAGTGCTTTCAGTCGGACAAATATAAACCCACACATACCCTAGTTGATAAGTGCTTTCAGTCGGACAAATATAAACCCACACATACCCTAGTTGATAAGTGTTTTCAGTAGGACAAATATAAACCCACACATACCCTAGTTGATAAGTGTTTTCAGTAGGACAAATATAAACCCACACATACCCTAGTTGATATGTGTTTTTGCAATTTTGGGGTCATTGTTTGAAGACGTCGTTGTTTCATGCGAATGCACCTCAGGTGTCCTTCTTGTTATTAAAGACACTCCCCTCCCAAGCAAGTGTTTCGAGGATAGACTTTTGATTAAGGTGTTTGTTTAGAAGCGAGGTAAAACGACCTGTTTGAAACACACCTCTCACACACAGCACTCAACAAACAAATTCTAAATCAAACAAATACCTTCCCCCAGCCTTTCTGATATCCAGAGAAAATCCATTTCCTTATTTGCTTTTCAAGTGCTTACTCATGGAAGGGGACGGTACAGTACCTCAGCGTTTTTAAAAGATGAAATAAGAAATAATCCCATCAGTGCGAGAGAGAAGGGCCCGAGGTGGCGCCAACCAGACGGGCAGCAGTCAGGAGCCTCATGCTGGGGAGGCTGACAGAGCCCGGCTTCATCCCAAATGGTACCCTATTCCTTACATAGTGCACTACGTTTGACCACAGCCCTTTGGGAAGCCTATGGGTCCTGGTCAAAAGTAGCGCACTATGTAGGGAATAGGGTGCTGTTTGGGATGCATCCCCAGTGTTGATGCTTGGGGCTGTTGATTAAGTGTAGTAGGGGAGGCATGACTGGTGTTTACCTTGCAGTGGCCCTGAACGTTATTCTCTGCTCTCGGTAACCTGCTGTGGCGGCTGATTCAGGATGTCTCTCTTCCAACCTGGAAAAGCAGCATGTTGGCGAATATTAAAGCACATCTGCCGGTCTCAGCGTGTCACGGCCTAACAGGCCACTGTAGGCTGTTGGTTCACGACTGTCTCTGTCACAACAGACTCCTGACAGGTTCAAACTCCTGTTTAGATGGTGGGAGTAATGCGGTGTAATGATGGTTAGAGCTCATTGGATCTCAGTACAAGTTCAGAGCTTGGTAGAAGCTTCTTCTGCTACCCAAGCTTTTGCATATCATCAGTCCTGTTTTACTTGGTACTTATCTAACAACGTACACTCTGGTATTACCTTCAAAGAATTCAGGTTGCGTCTGGGAATTTCAACAAAATACCTAATTACCCTTCCACCGTGTTATTACTAGGTGAATGTCTGATAAACACAGGACTATAAAATGAAGTGTAGTCCATGAATGGCCTAAAGCGAGACATGCATCTCAGGCATCAGTGATCACTAAGGGAATGCTAGTGGTTGTAACATATCACCAGGAAGAGAACGAGACCGCTAAAGAGTCCAGCAGAGAAAATACAGCGTGCAGGAGAGAGAAGTTCAAATCAAGATGAAATGTCCTCTGTAATGGATAACACTGTCAGGGTAAAAATGGGACCCTACTCCCTATACAGTGCACTACTTTGGAGCCCTGGTCAAAATGTGTGTGCACTACAAAGGAAGCAGGGCGTACCGTCCAGCTATATAGGCCCGTACTCACCAGGGGCACGAAACTATTGTTAGCTCATGTTAAGAAAGAACCGTCATGGATTAAAGCTTAGTGGGAACTGACTGGGCTGTTCTTAAAATGGAGAGAGAGAGGGTTGATTAGCATATACTCAGCAAATACCGGCGACTAAGCAGTTTTGGGGCCGAGCCGAAGCTACTCAATCCTCCTAAGTTTTGTTTGCAAATCCTGTACTAGGAATGTATTTTCCAACCCCTCCATACTGCCATACTGTGTGTCACTCGCTAATTCTCTGAGGAGGAGTTCTGAGTTTAGTGCACATGTAGTGAATGTGTCGTCTACAGTGAATACATTAAACCTGCGTTATTCAGTTATTTCATGTAATGTAGGCTATCTGTGCTTGATTGACCTTATTAATGGATCTGTCTTAATAGATTTCAAAGATTTCAAAGAGTTTGATAGACATTGGAGTCTTCGTTTTTTAACGCCTAAGTCACTTAACTAAAGGTTTAGTGACATAATGGTTGTGTTGATGGAGACTAGAGAAGCAGTTGGGCTTATTTGGGATATTTTCCAGCTTTGGAAGGAAGAGCATTATTATGGGACTGACCTTCCATCAAATGTCCCTGTGAAAAACTATAGGGGCCATGTGTTCAGATCTATACTCATGTAGTTTTCAAAACATACACATTATAACTCTTTAGTTATGGGTTCAATTACATGAAATACATACACATTAAATGACATGAAAAGCAAAATAATCCACTTGTTTATCCCAACCAGATGATCAATTGATAGGATATTAAAAGGCATGATTATAATAAAAACATTATTCGTTCTTATTTCAGTCTTTAGTGTGGGACTAGTGTCTCTGGTGTTGCTGTGAAAACTTGCCTGTTACCAAAGCAAATGTTGTTTTTGAAGTCGGAACGGATATGAACCAAAATAGAAATTCTAACATTTTCTTTAATCATAAAAGGAACAGTTTTGCTGTAAAAGTCTAAACTATTTTGCAGCTCCTCTTTGGTTTTAGCGTTCATGCTTCTTCAGATGTGTTTAAGTATCACACGTACTTATTAATAAGTCATTCGTGTCCTGTAGCCCTTGCTAATCTTCTAACAAGTTTCATTTGATTCTGTTGGATTTGAATCAGGGAAGCACCTCAACCTTTAAGAGTACATGTATAATATCTGCACCTCCTGAATGCTTACTAATCTAACATGTATTATGCAACAATAAGATAAATAGCCCTAAAAGTGGACGATCAAAACATTGGTGAAACAACAACCCATTGGGTTACAACGAAGTTCTAATTTCCTCTTATTCATGAGCTATAAAGAAAACCCACAGAGCTGCCTGTCATCCATCGACCCTTTGGCTGAGGAGCTGCCTGTCATCCATCTAACCTTTGGCTGAGGTGCTGCCTGTCATCCATCGACCCTTTGGCTGAGGTGCTGCCTGTCATCCATCGACCCCTTGGCTGAGGAGCTTAGAAGACAGACACAACAGACCCAACAGCAGAGCCCTCAAACACCTTCCAATATTTACCTGTTGAGCACACCGAGTTCACACACACACATAGAGGGAGAGACGGACAG
Source organism: Salvelinus fontinalis (assembly GCF_029448725.1). Classification (NCBI taxonomy): domain Eukaryota; kingdom Metazoa; phylum Chordata; class Actinopteri; order Salmoniformes; family Salmonidae; genus Salvelinus; species Salvelinus fontinalis. The sequence continues at coordinate 57,115,045 of NC_074669.1, forward strand.
AAAGGGGGAGAGACGGACAGAAAGGGGAAGAGACGGACAGAAAGGGGGAGAGACGGACAGAAAGGGGGAGAGACGGACAGAAAGGGGGAGAGACGGACAGAAAGATAGAGTGTCTTTTGTTGTTTGTTTCGGGACTAGTTGTGTGTCTTTTGGTTTCACAAGTAGTGTGTCCCAAAATGACTGTTGGGCTTCAAAACAAAGTGTATAGATTTGATAGAAGAAAGAGGCCCCTCATTTCTCATGCTATCTGAGAGAGGAGCGAGCGGGAGAGATGGAAGGGGTAATGGGCCACCCCACCGGTTTTCTTAATCTCATCCCCTGTGAAATTTAAGCGCCCTTATGTTTTTCATCAGGTCTGGGACGGGGGGCCAATCACCTGCAGGCACTTCAGGTAGTGTGTCCTAAAATGACACTTGGCCAAGAAAAAAGAGTAAAACACACATAGACACACATACACAGACACACAGCACCACAGTCTTCCATCATGGTGTTTTGTAGGAAACCCAATCGGGCTGGAGAGATCTCTGCTGAAACACTGGGAGTCTGGGTGGCCCCTTTGACTGCAAGTGAAAAGAAGAGGCCTCTTTCCTCTGTCTGAGAGAGAGAGAGAGAGAGGGTGAGAGACGGTGAGAGAGAGAGAGAGAGATAGAGGGTGAGAGAGAGAGAGAGAGAGAGGGTGAGAGAGAGAGGGTGAGAGAGAGAGAGAGAGAGAGAGAGAGAGAGAGAGAGGGTGAGAGAAGAGAAAGAGAGAGAGGGGAAGAGATGGAAAGAAGGATAGAGACAGAGAGATGGATGGTGTAATGGGCCACCCCACCAGTCTTGTCAATCTCATGCCCTGTGAAGTTTAAACCCTCATCTATTTTTCATCAGGACTTGGATGGGGGGGGGGGGGGGGGGACAATCGCCTGCGAGTGCTAGACACCTACAGATCTCTCTGGCAGACCTGGGCCTTTACATTATCCAGTCCAAGAAAGCCCTTTGGTTGTTGCGTTTTAAAACACCTGCATGTTAGACATTAGAGTGTTAATAAAAGGTTGAAGGTCATTTGTTACATTTAATAGAGGAGAGGTTGAGAATGAAAGTAATGGTTGTGTGGATAGGGCATTAATAATGATCCCCACGTACTCAAGTTGAAGGATGTCTCAATTTTGATTTTTGGGTGCTGAGGATCTTCAAAGGACTTTTTCAGGAGGGGAGAGTTTGGGATGAAAGTGTAGTGAGGAGGGGAGGGGGATTAGGGCAGCACCCCTGTGAGGTGGACCAATTTCCTAGTCTTACACAGATCTGAAGGGGGTTTGATCATGTCCTCTAAAAGATAAGGCGTCGCCACGGCCGCCGCTCCCATGGCGACCGTTGATCTCGGTGTCTGTCGGGGGCTCTCTCGCACCACACTGTCATCAAACGGCCATTAAGATGTCATTGTGTTAAATGAGATGCATTAGCCTGTGAGAAAGGCCCTCTTCATTGGACTGCTTTTAAACGCAAGTGATTAACACATCCTTGTAGGGTTGGACACGCGCGCACGGACACACACACACACACACACACACACACACACACACACACACACACACACACACAGAGACACACACACATAGAGACAGAGACACCCACTGGGAAGGGGGAGGGGTTTAAGTGGAGGGCCAGTGCTTCCATTTTACTCATCAGTCAATTTGTCTCCCGGCATCTCCTAAATCATTATCTAGCCTCCATAACTCACAGGCTTCTAACCATAACGGAAAAGACATTTAGGAATCCGCCACATACGTTGTTTTACTTGGTCATGAGTTTCAATGAAAAGTCAACGAGCTACGACATCAATTAGCAATTAGCAACCTCGATGTAATTGCATTGGGGGGTTTTTTCGTGACGAGAGACCTTTTTATTTTTGCATCACTCATTAAGTAATTATCAAACCCAAAGGGATTCATTGCATGTTTAGCATCCGTGCTATCAAACAGTCAATTTGAATAATACTTTGACCTGTCAAGTCTTCGTTCGCTGTGTATTTTCATGACATATGCTAATTGAATGCAAATAACGTGCCAAATAAACCATGCTAGCTACCTCGTTAGAACCCTGGTTGGGAATGGGTTATGGAAATGTGGAGAAAGCAACATTTCCATGGTCGAGTTCAAAAAACCTTTTTCTGCTTCGTTGTGGTGTGGAGAACTTTCATGTATATTATAATCACAACACGTGGCAGCCATTTTGCTTTTTCCTCTTATTGAAAAGGCCTTCGTCTTCTCAGACTTTAAAGGAAAATCCAGAATTATAGAACCCAAGCCAATATTCAACAGTGAAATTAAAAATTAAGCATATCAAAGGCAATTTGGTCCTGTTTTAGTGATTGGGTATAGGCGTAGACTAAGGGTCTGGGAGATGGGAGCGATAGGTTGAAATAAACATGTCACGTCAGCTTGTTTTATCTCATTTAGGCTCGAGTTACATCAAATGGCGTAGAGAGGAGAAACTGCATGGGAGAAATGGGGGGAGGGAAAAAAAAGACAGGAACCTTCTTTTGCTTTCAGCTGAAATCCAATGTAATGTCGAATCACTGTCTCCCTCTTTTTTAATCTCTCTCTTTTCTCTATATCCCTCCCTCCTCACGATTGCAATATTTTCCCTAAGACTGCCCATTTCAAAGAGATTTCTACGCCTTAAGAGGTGATCATTTGTAATAATAATCGTCTCTAGTCTGCGTTTGGACAGACGGACATCACCCGGCAGGCAGCATAGCTTTTAAAATGATTAATTGGAGTCTGATGTTGCAGGATCCCAGTAATTTGCTGTCAGAGCGCTGGCATTCTGCTGGACGCTTCATGTCAAATAGTCAATTTCGCTGGAAAGTAACATAGAAACTATCAAGCAATTCATGACTTTGCCAACCGGCCATGTCATATTCCTTTATCCCACTCTGCCAGGCTCTGTCACTCTAATTACAATGTGTTGTGAAATACAATAAGTTTAGGAAGTGTCTGTTTGGGTATGCATGTGCGTTTATTTGGCATAATTTCTCTTACAATCTCTTGTTTCCAAGGCTACACTAGTTTAATATTCAGTTGGTGTATGACAGAGTGAGTGGGATAAAGACGAGTGAAAATATCTCAGACACTAGAGCACTATATGAAGACTAGCCTATGTGCTACTTCCTCAAACCTAAACCAAACTAACAATCGCATGACTACCAATTCTACCTTTAAACTGTTAACGCTTCTACTGTGACGACAACCCAACCGAACACATCATACTTATCATTACACACACCTGCTACCATCATTATGTGCACCTGCGCCTCATTAGACTCACCTGGACGCCATCACTTCTATGATTACCTCCCCTATAGCTGTCGCTCCCTTTGCTTCATTCCCCAGGCAGTATTATCTTTGTTTTTCATGTCCAGACGCTACTCTTGTTTTGTATTGTTCCATGTTTATTGTTTTATTAAATTCACCCCCTGTACTTGCTTCTCGACTCCCAGAGTCTGCGTTACACATCAACGTGACACACATCAGAAAGCCTACCTAGTAACAATACTCTGTTTTCATTATAAACTTAACTCTAAAAGTACCAAACAGTGGGGTTCATATAGAGTGCAACAATTAAAGCACACCAACATCTCTCCAGGCAGGCAACACACACCTTCAACACTCTCAGCAGTCATACACTCCTCCACTTCTGTCTGTCTGTCCAAAAAACGATGTGATTGTTAGATTTGTTCTTATTCTTCTTGATTTCTCACTTTGCCAACAGCCCCCCTCCTGACAGTTCTTTGAAAACTCTTCAACCCTCAGCAATAAAATAATAATTGAAGAACACAATTCTGATGCAATTCTGATGCAATGGTGGGGAAGAAAGAGTCAAAAGCTCCCGCTGCATAGAAAGAACGAGAGGGGGAGTGGAAATCATTTAGGCACCACCGAGAGCCATTGTAGTGTCTGTGATGTGTTAGACAGTGAGAGAAGACAACAGTAGCAGTCACATGGTGGGTACGTGACTTCTCCCAGAGTGCAAAGAACTAGAAACAAGCCAACAATAATATTAGGCAGATAGAGCTCTAAGACAATGTGGAAGTTCTCTAGTAATGAACTCCTTGGCTAATAAACCTTCACTTAGTGTAAGAGAGAAACCAGCGGGTGTGACAGCGTTCATTTCGTTTGTGACTTCTCTTGTAATTATTTCAAAGTACCTCGCAGATTGGGTCACCCCAAATGTGACCTGCGCAATGAAGTGTGAAGTCTCGCTTTCTTTTTTCTCTCACTGCAAAAACATGTCAAGGAAATTCCTTAGTCTTCTCTTAAATTGCATATTGGAGCAAAAACTCAAGGGTTGGACTAACTTTTTAGCTAACAAACTATTAATCACAGAACAATTGAAGTGATTTGAGGATGTTCAGAGGCATACTGTATACTGTACAGGGTAGCAGCGGCTGAACTTTGGCACGTCGTTTCATTCCAGTCCATTTAAAACAGTTATTAATGGACCAGGGCTTCCAGAAGAGGCCAGTGGGGCTCTGATGTAACCCGCTCTGCAGGCCTCCCACCCGGGCCACTCCCCACCTCTCCACCACCTCTACCATAAATCAACCAGTGCACAGGTAAAGCCCTGCATCAGGTCCCTCTCTCTCCTTTCCCTCTCTCCCTCCCTTTATCTTCTTCCTCCCAATCCTTCTCTCCCCGCCTCTATTAACGAATGTATTGTCATATTTTAGTCTTCTCACTTTCTCCATCCTCTCTCTCTCTCTCTCCCCCTTTCTCTTTGCTTCTCCTCTCTCTTTCCTTCTGCAAGTGTAATGGTTCTTGTTCCTCTGGGCTCTGTCCAGGAGCAGACTGGGACTAAGATTGAGCCGGTCTGTCCAGGGCAGGACTGGGACTAGGATTGGGGCGGTCTGTCCTGGGCAGGACAGGACAAGGATTGGGGCGGTCTGTACAGGGCAGGACAGGACTAGGATTGGGGCGGTCTGTACAGGGCAGGACAGGACTAGGATTGGGGCGGTCTGTCCAGGGCAGGACAGGACAAGGATTGGGGCGGTCTGTACAGGGCAGGACAGGACTAGGATTGGGGTGGTCTGTCCAGGGCAGGACAGGACAAGGATTTGGGCGGTCTGTACAGGGCAGGACAGGACAAGGATTGGGGCGGTCTGTCCAGGGCAGGACAGGACTAGGATTGGGGCGGTCTGTACAGGGCAGGACAGGGACTAGGATTGGGGCGGTCTGTCCAGGGCAGGACAGGACTAGGATTGGGGCGGTCTGTCCAGGGCAGGACAGGACTAGGATTGGGGCGGTATGTCCAGGGCAGGACAGGACAAGGATTGGGGCGGTCTGTACAGGGCAGGACAGGACTAGGATTGGGGCGGTCTGTCCAGGGCAGGACAGGACAACGATTGGGGTGGTCCAGTCCTGCATGGGGAGGCTCCTCAGAAAGGATTTATAAAAGAATGATGAGGGGCGATGCTTAGGAGGAGATGGATAAGGGAAGGAAAGAGGAGAGAGAGTGAGTGTGCATGCACACATATGTGCACGATTGTGTCCATGTGAGTGTAGATCTGTGTGGTTTCTGCAGATCTGTGTGGTTTCTGCAGATCTGTGTGGTTTCTGCAGATCTGTGTGGTTTCTGCAGATCTGTGTGGTTTCCGCAGATCTGTGTGGTTCCTGCAGATCTGTGTGGTTTCTGCAGATCTGTGTGGTTTCTGCAGATCTGTGTGGTTCCTGCAGATCTGTGTGGTTTCTGCAGATCTGTGTGGTTTCTGCAGATCTGTGTGGTTCCTGCAGATCTGTGTGGGAGAAGACAACAGTAGCAGTCCCGTGGTGGGCACGTGACTTCTCCCAGAGTGCAAAGAACTAGAAACAAACCAACAATACTATTATGCAGATAGAGCTCTAAGACAATGTGGAAGTGTTCAGATAATGAACTCCTTGGCTAATAAACCTTCACTTAGTGTAAGAGAGAAACCAGCGGGTGTGACAGCGTTCATTTTGGTTGTCTTTAATTGTAATTATTTCAAAGTACCTCGCAGATTGGGTCACCCCAAATGTGACCTGCGCAATGAAGTGTCTCTATCTTCATATATATCTCTCTCTCTCTCTTCTCTCTTCTCTCTTCTCTCTTCTCTCTTCTCTCTTCTCTCTTCTCTCTTCTCTCTCTCTCTCTTTCTCTCTCTCTCTCTCTCTCTCTCTCTCTCTCTCTCTCTCTCTCTCTCTCTCTCTCTTTCTCTTCTCTCACCCTCTCTCTCTCTCTCTCTCTCTCTCTCTCTCTCTCTCTCTCTCTCTCTCTCTCTCTCTCTGCAAAAACATGTCAAGGGAATTCCGTAGTCTGCTCTTAAATTGCATATAGGAACAAAAACTCAGGAGTTGGACTAACTATTTTTAGCCACCAAACTATTAATCACAGAACAACTTAAGTACCTTCAGAGGCAGTTCTATTGCTGGTACTGTACAGCGGCCGAGTTATTAATGGACCAGGGCTTCCAGAAGAGGCCAGTGGGGCTCAGACGTAACCCGCTCTGCAGGCCTCCCACCCGGGCCACTCTTCACCTCTCCACCACCTCTACCATCAATCTAGAGGACAGTGAGCCGGCAACTGTAGGTTTGGTGGCATCAATATTTCAGGTGCCTTTTACCACCGATGTTTCCTTGAGCCAGAAACTTACCTCCCTAAACTGCTCATTGGGCGCCGAGTCAAAGCAAGGCCAGGCCACCCTTGTTTGTCATGTCTCCAAGGACAACGTGCAGTCCCCTTGTGTGGTTGCTCCCACGAGGAGGTAATACCGCCACAATAACGAGGTTGAAATGGTGAAATCGAGAGTAAGTTAGATCCTGACATACCAGCACCTCTGAATTAGAGCTGTGTTTGTGTTTCTCTTTTCTGTGGACACGCAGATGAATTAGAGATCCAAGGACATCCTACTGGAGTCATGAGCAGCCCGCTTCGCCATGCTTAGATCTACAGCGTCGGTCTCTATTAAAACATCTATGGCTGTTGTCACGAACCGGCTCAGAGCCCGTAACAAAAGGGAGACCATGTGGAAATCAGGAGTAACAAAATATATTTATTTAACTAATGAAACTAGGTATAATATACAATGGGGTGTGTAATCAGTAATCAGTAGTGTAATTGAATGTTTTGCATGCATGAAGGTGATAGTGCAGGGTGTTGAAAGATGCTAAAACAAACAAACAAAAATACCATGAAACATAACCAAATCTAACAAGGTGTCTACATGGAGAGAGTCTCCTTGATGAATGGGGAAGTGGTGATTTTATCCTGGGAGAGTGGGCCCAGGTGTTCCCCATGTAGCTGACGACCCTCCCAACTCCGCCCACCGGCATCCTAATAGGGAAACAAGAGCAAGGAGAGAGAGAAAACGGTAGACAGAGTGGGAGGGTCGTCACATTCCCCCCCATAAAACCGGGGACCAACAAGGACCCCGGAACAACATACCGACCTCTGCGTCCCAACTGACACAGCACTTGCGTCCCAAATTGATGAGGGATTACGTGCACACTTCCAATTTACCCCAGCCAACCTCCTCAGACCTCAGCAACCTTTGCGCACGGGAAGCACTATTTAAGAGGAAAGAAGAGTCCCCAGACCTCAGCAACCTTAGTGCATAGGAAGCAACAATTAAGAGGAAAGACTCCCCAGACCTCAGCAACCTTAGTGCATAGGAAGCAACATTTAAGAGGACAGACTCCCCAGACCTCAGCAACCTTAATGCATAGGAAGCAACATTTAAGAGGAAAGAAGAATAAAAGACCAGGAGGGAACAGACAGTAAAGACAGAACCAGACAATACAACCACTCAAGAACAGGGCGCACGAGACCATATCAGCTACAAACTCCAACGGAAAGAGCAAGGTCCTTAATTTTTTAACAATTCCCAACGATTCATAGCCACTTCCCAACGTAACAGACTACTCATTTCACTCTACCCTTTTTTGCACTAGGCAAAGGACCAACACAGTCAATGATCAAATACTCAAAAGGTTGGCTGAGTACAGGAGTAGGAAACCGTGGTACCGGCATAATAGCTTGATTAGGTTTGCCAGGTAATTGACAGGTGTGACAAGTTTTGATGAAATCAGAGACATCCCTCTTTAATCTAGGCCAAAAGAAATGTCTTAATATGCGATGGTATGTTTTTCTCACACCCATATGTCCAGCAACACCCTTGTGAGAAGTTGTCAAAACCAACTCACGAAGCTTTACTGGTACCACAACCTGACTAATCGCCTCCCCCCGAAAACGACTACCATGAGACACCCACTTTCTCATCAGGACATCCTTTTTGAGGAAATAGCAATGGGTGACATCTCCCAACTGGTCCACAGGCACAATTTGGTTACGCAACTCTTCCAATGTGGGGTCAGTCCGCTGCGCACTGACTAGATCTGAGTGGGTAACAGACAACGGAATAACAGGGAAAGCAGTGGCATACTTCTTTGTGGTATTCTCATCAGTCGGCACAGTGACCAGTTCGCCACGACTCCTAGAACTCATCACTGCACACGCACGGAACATCCCTGGGGAGCTCTGTACACTCTCATCTGGAATCTCAACAACTGACGGCTTTATGGGAACAACTCGAGATGGGAACACGACAGGCCATACACGATCACCAGCCAAGTTATTCCCAAGAATAACGTCAATACCCTCAATAGGCAATGAAGGACGCACCCCCACAACAACCTCACCTTTTACCAGCCCACAATCCAACATCATTTTATGTAATGGAACTGAAAGAGTGTTCAAACCTATTCCCCTAATTATAACACTCTTCCCCGAATCAGTCTCAGCTGAAAAGGGTAACACAGACTCCAACACAAACGATTCGGAGGCACCTGTGTCTCTCAAGATCTTCACTGGCACCAATTCCTTACTCCCTAATATAGACACAAAACCTTCCGTAATGAAAGGTAAATAGCCTGGGTGAATATGGACTTTCACCTGCGCCTGAGACCACGTGTCATGAGTGAACTGATGTGAAACAGGCGCAGCTAACGCCGTAGGCTTAGATTTAACGTAATCACGCGTCCTGAATTTGTCCTTTTCCCTGAGAACCGGACATTCGTTTTTCCAATGACCTGAATCATGACAGTAATGACACTCTTGCCCAAAGTCAGCTCTTCCACGGGTTTCAGGCTCAACCCTAGTTGAATTGAACTCTGCCCGTGAACCAAAGTATCTCGGTGAGCGAAGCCCAAATCTATCCGAACGCCCCCACTCATTCCGAATACGGGGCTCTGCAAAGACTCTTTTGTGAGTCAACACATACTCATCCGCCAAAACCGCAGCTTCAGCGACATTCTTTACTTTTCTTTCGTTAATATAGGTGGCAATACGATCAGGGATTGTGTCCTTAAATTGCTCTAACATAATCAGATCACACAGCCCTTGGAAAGTAACAACTGCAGAGGCAGAACACCAGCGATTAAACTGTACAGATAATTGTCGCGCAAACTCCACATGAGTCTGTTGATCATCCCTTTTTAAAGTTCTAAATCGTTGGCGGTAAGCCTCAGGGACCAATTCATAAATCTGCAACACAGCCGTTTTAACCTTATCATAACAGGCACTGTCGTGTACAGTAAGAGCTGAATATGCCTCCTGCGCTTTACCAGTCAGCACACACTGCAACATTAAGGTGCGGTCAGAATCAGGCCAACTCCTAGCGTCAGCAACACGCTCAAACAACGAAAAGAATGTCTCAGGGTCCTTTTCATTAAACTGAGGTAATAACCGTAAGTTCCCAACAATATCAAATGTGTCCGGGGCACGACCAAAAGAGGAACGACCCCTAGGTAAATCTGGATCACCTTCCCAGAACAAACTCTCCCCTGAGATCTTTCCTTCCCTAACCAACTCTATCCGTTCTTGTTGCAACTTGATTTTAGCATGCTCCAGATCTTGTTTAAATGCTAATTCCTTTTCATACTTTACACGATCATACTCTAGCTTCTCACGATCATGCTGCATATCTAACTCTTTTTCATACTTTACACGATCATGCTCTAGCTTCTCACGATCATGCTCCATATCTAATTCCTTTTCATACTTTACACGATCATGCTCTAGCTTCTCACGATCATGCTGCAGCTGTAACAGAAGCAGTTCTTTCTGCTGTTCAAAAAGAAGACTACTAGGACTAACCGATGGAATGGCCATTGCAACGTTACGGGGAGATAACCCCTCAGCAGAGACTGGCCCAGTGATAACTTCAAGAATACCACTCTCCATCAGATTGGCCTTCAATATCAACCTAATAGAATTCTTTAGACGTTTATCACTAATTTCAACCTTGTAGTGTTCAGCGATTTTCAACAGCTGTTCTTTAGTACCTAATTCTAACAATTCCTCTGATGGAAAGCGAATGAACTCATCTACATAAGACGCCATAGTCAAAAAAAATATTATCACTCTTCCCCTCTGCTGAGCACACCAGACCACAACCAGAGAAATGACAATCACCCTGAGCACCACAGAAGAGAGATGAGATACGGAGCTTCCCCAAACCTACAATAACTCAACCCTAGTCTTCGTGCGGATTTGCGGTGGGTATTTACGCACTGTAGCCCGCTGGCAAGGTAATAAACCCCCCAGCACGCTGGCAGATTCCACCAAGCCACGGATGTGCCCCCGAGACAACTGCTCAGTCCACAGACACCACACAAAAATAACAAACATTAACCATGCCCAACATATTCCAAAAAGGAAACACGTCGCTAAGCCTATCAGGGGTAAAAGGCTATAGCTCCAAGTAGCAAGTTCCACTACCCTACCCAACTCTCCCACTGAGGTACACAGCCGATTACTCACCTCAGACTGATGTCCCAACAGAAAGTAGAACAAGGGTTTCCAGGCTGGGCAGGGCCCTGGAAACTAACCAATGTACTCTCTCCAACACAGCACACAAACCAAACAACAAAGGCAACCAATACTGGGCCTATCAAACTCAAAAAAAATATGCAAACCAAACACGTACCTCCACGTTCTCCCAAACCAATACGTTCAAAGATCCCGGATGAGCCCCCACTTGTCACGAACCGGCTCAGAGCCCGTAACAAAAGGGAGACCATGTGGAAATCAGGAGTAACAAAATATATTTATTTAACTAATGAAACTAGGTATAATATACAATGGGGTGTGTAATCAGTAATCAGTAGTGTAATTGAATGTTTTGCATGCATGAAGGTGATAGTGCAGGGTGTTGAAAGATGCTAAAACAAACAAACAAAAATACCATGAAACATAACCAAATCTAACAAGGTGTCTACATGGAGAGAGTCTCCTTGATGAATGGGGAAGTGGTGATTTTATCCTGGGAGAGTGGGCCCAGGTGTTCCCCATGTAGCTGACGACCCTCCCAACTCCGCCCACCGGCATCCTAATAGGGAAACAAGAGCAAGGAGAGAGAGAAAACGGTAGACAGAGTGGGAGGGTCGTCACAC